>NC_056734.1:263761484-264068984 GCF_019279795.1 Protopterus annectens
TCCATTTTCAGCGGACGCACAGGGAGAAAAGCTCCACATAGTACATAGAGTTTAACATTTGATAAGAATTGAGAATACAGTGTGATACAAATACTAGATAACAGAGTTTAAACAATCACAAACTTGTATGTTAAGCAGGGCTGCCAGATTATTGACAGGCCAGGTAGGGACAAAAAAAAAAAGGTCTCTCACACTAAGTGAAGACCAAAAAAAAAGGTCTTTAATATGAAACATCGCAGCTCTGTATTAAACACAAGTAGCTCCATGTTTGGCGATTTTTGATTGGGCCATATGCCAGTATAAGAGTCAATCAAAACATTGCATGGCGGACCCTCTTCTGTTCAATGTGGAACATCAGGCAGTTCTGCATTAAACAGAAGAAGCTCCGTTTTGCATTTTTTTTTATTGGCTCGTATACTGGAATATAGGCCAATAAAAAAACAAAAAAAAAAAAAAACAAAGAGGCTGTTTTGCCGGGATTTTAACCAGGAACACGGGCCTCAGGATTGGGCTGCTGATCCCGGGACAGTCCTGCTCAAATAGGGATGTCTGGCAACCCTGATCTTAAGTAATCTTCAGTTTTAAAACAAGGATATAGGATAGTGAAACATAGCTAATACAACATGAAATATATACAATTTCTGTACAAATCAGAAAAATTTAAATAAAGTACAGGTAGGCATAGATTAGAGAAATGAGGGACATTTATAACATTATATAATTTCTGTGTAGGACTTACATGGTTACTTTTAGATTAACTGTTCTTGCTTGTTAGTGGATCTAATTGGCCTGTAGTAAGCATGGTGTTAGTATTCACGAAGCAGAGATATTAGTATTGTCTAAGAGAGATGGCTTAGTCAGGAGCAGAGCAAGGGCACAGCCACTTGTTGGATGTGAGTTTTAAGCATTTTTTTTTTAATTGAGACAGGGCTGAGTAGATGTAATGTCATGTGGTAGTGCATTCCAGATTTTGCCTTTGTAGTTTGAGGAAAAAGGATTCCCCAGATAGGTTTTTGGTTGGAATGATCTTAATGTGGTGTTTGTTGGTGGAGTGTAGCATTATGGCAGTGGAATATGGTTGAAGTAGTTTTTGCAGAGCAGGTGTTTTCTCAGGTTGATTGAAGGTTTTATGGGCCATAGTTAACTGGTTAAAGAGAAGGAGTTGGGGGAGTTCCAGCCATTTGAGTTGTGTAAGTGCTATTCAGAGGTGTGATCTGAAAGATGAGTTTGTAGCATATCTGGCTATTTTGTTGTAGCGGGATCCAAGTTTTGCTAACTCAGATTTTCTTAGATTTTTGAGTATGGAAGATGCATAGAGCAGTTTAGAGATTAGGTGAGTTTGGGCAATGGTAGCTTTAATGTTTTTCGTGAAGTAGTGTTTGTTCTTATACAACGTTCCAAGTTTTTTAAATACGTTTTTTTACTGTTTGGGATATGTGGATGTCAAATCTCATGCTACAATCAATTTTGACTCCTAGAAGTTTGGTGTGAGGTGAGGGAGAGATGATGGTGTTATTTAGTGAAACAATGTTAAATGTGGTAGTGGGTGCAGTTGCTTTAGTGGGCTGGAAAATCACGAGTTTGTTTTTTGGGGGGGTTCTGAATTAGGTGGGAGTTTGTTAGCCAGGTCTCTACTGTTAGGAAGGATTGTTGTGTTAGTGTTTGAAGCTCCTGTATGGTAGTAGCAGCACATATCACTGTCAGATCATCTGTATATTGGATGAGTGAGGTTTGTGGGGTTGAGGCATGGATGTTGTTTGTAAATAATGAGAAGAGGGACCTAACATTGAGCCTTGTGGGACTCTTAGGGTCACTGGAAGAAGGGGTGATAGTATTTGTTGCCAGCATATTGCTTGCTGGCACCCAGCTAGCTAGTCCTGAAACCAGGCAAGGGTAGACTGGTTTAGCTCAGAGAGGACTTAGAAGTTTATTATGTGAGACCATATCAAAGGCTTTTAATAGGTCAAGGAAGATGGAGGATACATAACTGCTGTTGTTTCTGTGAAGGGTTGACATTATTAGTAAATGTCATTAGTGCGGTGGTAGCACTGAAATGCCTGGAAGCTGTGTTGAGTATTGGTTAGTAGTTTGTTAGTATGCAGGTAATCTGTGATTTGCTTGTGAATGATTCTCTCTAGTATCTTAGATAGTGGTGATAAGATTGCAATTGGTCAGTAATTAGACAGATCATTAATGAGCCTCCTTTATGACATGGTATAATGTAAGAGGTTTTCCAGATGGTAGGGACTTGGTGTTCTGCTATGGATCTGTTGACAAGAATGGATACTGGGTAGGCAATACCCTCAGCAGTTAGATTTAGGAAATAAGCAGGTAAGTTATCTGCAGCTGGTCTGGTGTGTTTTAATTTCTTAAGCAGTTTTTTTATTGTTTCTGTAGATACTGGTCAGAGGGAGAAGGTGGTCTTGTTTTTGGTTGGCATAGAAGTAGTCATGATAGGAGAGGGGGTGTGATTTATTGAACAGGGCTAAAATAGTCTCAGTACAATATTTATTGAATTGGGTAGCAATGCTGTTTGTATTTGGGCGGCCTGGTGGTGCAGTGGTTAGCATTGCCGCCTCACAGCAAGAGGTTCTCCAGTTCGATCCTCGGCTGGGGTGCCTTCTGTGCAGAGTCTGCATGTCCTCCCTGTGGTCGCATGGGTTTTCTCCAGGTGCTCCAGTTTCCTCCCACATCCCAAAGACATGCTGCAGGTGGATTGGACACTCTAAAATTGGCCCTAGGTGTGTGTGTGCCTTCTGTGGAAGGTTGGGTGCCAGGCTGGCAACTCAACACCGTAAAACTCTACTGCCAATCAATGTGCAGACAAGGTGATCCGCTGTGGCGACCCCTAACCAGGAAAAAGCCGAAAGAAGAAGTTGTTTGTATTATTATTAGTTGTGGGGGGTGCTGACTTTGCCTGGTAGGAGTATATTTTTTATTACTGACTAGAATTGTTGTAGGTTATTGCGGTGCTTAGTTTGGACTTCAGAGTAATAATTATTTTTTTCTTGTATAATTTGCTGTTTTGCTTTATTTCTAAGCTCCTGGTAGGTTTATAATGCAGATTGGGATTTGGTTTTGTACCAGTTTTCCCAGGCCTTGTCTCTTGATTTTAGTAGAGACTTAGTGTCTTTGTTTAGCCATGGAGCATAGTTAGATTTAACTTGTATAGTCCTGATAGGGGCTTGTGTGTTTAAGATGGTCAGGAAGGTAGTATTAAAATAATCTACTGCTTCATTTAGGGGAAGTAGTTTAAGTGGAGTCCAGTTACAGTATTTAAAGATGTCGATGAGGTCATTGGGGTTATGGTGTTTTTTGTTTCTTATTTGTTGGTATATAGTTAGTTTTGTTGGGTTAGTACATTGTCTAAGTAGGTAGGTTGGGAAATGGTCACTGAGGCTGTCTGGGAGACAACCAGACTGAAAGGAGAGGGATGGCCTATTTGTTAGGATCCAGTCAAGAGTGGAACATTTATTGGATGGTTTATTAGTTCTAGTGGGTGTTTGTATGAGCTGGTTGAAGCCATGTAGATTGATGTAATTTTTGGGCATAGGGGAATTGTAGTCTAACCAGTCTACATTAAAGTCGCCTATGATTATTGTTTCCTGAGGCAAGTTTTTTTGGCCCAATGCAGTATATTTTCTAGTCTTTGAATATTATCCCCTGGTGGTATATAGATACCTGTTATGTTTATATGTTTTTTGGGGTTGGTGTTCAGTTTTATAAGTAGTACTTCAGCATTGTCAGAGTTTGGGGTTTTATATCCAAGGTTTCTGCAGAAAAGTATTTTTAAAGAGTAATGCCACTCCTCCTTCTCTTTTACCTATCCTGTCTAGACAAATGATACTGTAACCAGGTAGAAGCAGATGTCCTTCAAGAATGCAACTGCAGTCCTGACATATGGGTTGTCCTGCCTCAGGCAGCCCTTCGGTCGGCCAGATTCCAAAGTCTGGGTCCAGCGTCGGCTGATGTCGGCTCTTTCCTGATGTCAGAGAGGCCAGGGTATAAAAGCAGCAGCCGACGCCATCTTCTTCAGTCTTTCTTGCTGCGCGGTGCCCGAAGCAGAAGCAGTTCGCAAGTGCCAGTCGGTCAGCTCCTGTGTTTTCAGACACCGAAGTCATCAAAAAGCTAAGTACCCCGTTGGGGAACCTTTTCTTGCCTCAGCCGATGTCAGATAAAGTTGCAAAAGTTAATAATTGCTCGTCTTGTGGTAAACAAATACCTCATAAGGATTTCCATTCTTACTGCCTTCCCTACCTTGGCCCAGACCACGACATCTCGGCCTGTGCTGCCTGTGCTTGTTTCAATAAGCGCACACTTAGGCACCGGGCAGAATTTGATGAAGACTTTTTTGGGGAAAATTACTCCTATAACATGCCGTCGGAACTACCGACAGCACATATTTCCAAAAAACGGAAGGACCGGGACCGACATTCGTGGCCTGCGACTTCCACCGACACCACGCTAAAGCCTACCGCGAGTGCTTCGGTCTCTTCGGAGGCGGTAATTCCACCGCTCCAGGCCGACGACACCGCATTACCGCAGACTTTGGTCCCGGAGGCTACCCCGGTGCCGGTTGTTGATTTTCCTCCAGAAACCGAAGCCCAAGATTTGCCCGACACCATACTGGTGGACAAAGTTACTCCAGCACGTGGGGCAGCTAGGCCTCCGGTGTCTATGTCCATCAAGGCCTACACACGTGCTAAGGCTGCCAGCCAGGCCAAGTCTCAGCCTCCTAAATCTTTTCCTCAGGGTCCCACTTCTGATAAACAGATCATGTCTTTAGCTGCAGATCTAATTTCTTTAATAAGGGGTTCTCAGGCTCATCCAGACAGAGGTTCTCAGCCACCTTCTGACAAAAGGCCTAGGGTTGAGCAGGCAGATCCCCTTTCCTCAGATGAAGCTTCTGGTGAGTCAGGCCATTCAGATTCCCAGGAGGAGGCCTTCCCGGCCTACGAGGATTCGGATGCTGATGAATCCATTCCCTCTGCCTCACCTCCTGAGGATATTTCTTTCGGGGAAATTCTCCACACTATGAGAGAGCATTTTCACTGGCAGGGCCAGGACTTCTCCGACTGCAGGAAAAGGCTTTGGACTTTCCTTAAGTTACCCCAGCACAGGCCTTTAGCTATACCCCCAGTGCTGGATGTATTGGATGATGTGTAGTACTTCTCCTGATTCTCTCCCTCCTGCTCCTGTCAAGCCTGACAGATATTACAGGGTTCCTGAATCTCATGCACATCTATTTAAGGCCCATTCTGTTGATTTAGAAACTATTTCTCAGGGGCCCAAAGGAGTGGCCACATCCACGGCCAAAAACCCTTTGCCCGCAGACAAGGAAGCTAGGTCCCTGGAGAGGTGGGGTAAAAAAGGTTTATACCTCAACCACCCTTGCCATGAGAGCACTAAACTGTTTATTTCACGTTTCAGAATCAGGATTTTTTGTTGGATGATTTGCAGAAAAAATTAGTCTCTCCTGAGCCTTTGGATAGAAAGGCCTTGCAGGATTGGGCTCATAACACTCAGCAGGTTGGTAATCATTTTCTTCAGTGTGGTTATGATGCATTGGAAGATTCATGTAGGGCAGCTATGACGGGGGTCGTCATACGCAGACATGCTTGGTTGAAAGAGCAGACATTGCTAGATCATGTTAAAGGAAAACTTCTAGATGCACCCCTGGAAAAACACAAGTTATTTGGTGCTAATGCACAGGGTGTATTGAAATCTATTGAGGAAAAGGCTAAGTCAGTACAAACAGTCAAAGAATTCCTCCAGGTACAGCCACCGAGGTTCAGCAGGAATTGGCCTTCAAAGAATTGGTCCTTTCCAGACACTGACAAGTTCCAAAGGGGAAGAAACAGGCATGCTCGAGGTAGAGGCCAATAATGAGGTACCTACAGGGGCCACCAATGGCAACCAACTAATCAGAGAAGTGGTGCAGGGACTTCCACTGCTCCACAGGGACAATCACAATGACTTGACTTTCTCGTTGAGCCTTGGTTGGCGGTGACAAACACCTTTAGGCGGAAAATTATCTCTATTTTCAGGAAATTGGCACGTTATTACAAAGGACAAATGGATTTTGGACATAATAGACAAGGGTTACAGGTTCCACTTTCATACCTTACCAACAAGACAAGGCATGCCAAACCTGCCACAAAATCAAAGGGCAGAGGCACTCATACAAGTTTCAAAGCTGCTACAAATCAAAGCAATAGAAAAGGTCCCTCCTCTGGAACAAGGCCAGGGATTCTATTCAAGACTGTTCCTTGTTCCAAGAAAAGAAAAGCAATGGAGACCTATACTGGACTTGTCTGCTCTAAACACTTTTCTCATTGCGCCAAAATTCAAAATGCTGACATTACAGCAGCTCCTTCCCATGCTGAGCAAGGGGTCTTGGCTGGTTACTCTGGACCTCAAGGAAGCATACCTGCATGTCCCAATCAGACACAGCTGCAGAAGATACCTCAGATTTCTTGCAGGGTCAGAGCATTATCAATTCTCAGCATTGCCTTTTGGCTTATCTACTGTGCCCAGAGTATTCACGAAATGCCTGGCATCAGTAATTGCACATTGCAGACTTCAGGGGATACAGATATACCCTTACCTGGACGACTGTCTTATACAAGCGGACAGCAAACAAGTCTTGATAAGACACTTGGACTATGTCATTCACTTGCTACAGGCTTTGGGATACACAGTCAACATTCAAAAATCAAGACTACTGCCATCCCAACAAATCATTTTTCTAGGAGCCAAGCTGGACACAAACTCACAGATGGCTTTCCTCACAGAAGAAAAACAGAAAAAATTACCAGATTACTTCAAAAATCTAGCAAAGCAGACCCAGTTGACTGCAAGGAAGATCCTGCAGGCCCTGGGTTTCATGGCATCTTGCATCCTTCTGATTCCACTGGCAAGACTACACATGAGAAAACTGCAATGGTACCTAAAAAGTTTATGGTCTCAACACAGCCACAATTTAGAAGCAATCATTCCTCTCATTCCATGTCTACAAAAGGAATTCTTGTGGTGGGCCCAAGCAAGCCAGCTAAACGAAGGTATGTCCTTCAACAAACCTCAAGCAAGTCAAACCATTACAACAGACGCCTCAGACCACGGATAGGGGGCGCACATGGCGGGCAGATGCATTCAAGGGCAATGGACACTCCGAGAATCGCATCTACACATCAATCAAAAGGAGATGTTGGCAGTGATTCATGCAATCGAAGTCTTTGGAAAATTTCTCCAGAAGGGTCATCTGATAAGGACAGACAACACCACTGTTATGTGGTACATAAACAAGCAGGGAGGTACCCATTCTTAACCCCTCTGCAGTCTGGCAATGACTCTTTGGGAAAAAGCCCTCAAACTGAACATAGAACTGCGATCTCAGTTTGTTCCAGGCAAGGACAATGTTCTGGCGGACAGTCTGAGCAGAAACATTGTGGACCCACACGAATGGAGGTTGCATCCAGACATGTTTTCACAGATAACTCATGCTTGGGGAAGGCCAGACATAGATCTTTTTGCCTCTCACCTCAATCATCATCTGAAGAAGTTCTGCACAAGGACATACCATCCTCAAGCCTGGAAAATGGATGCTCTCTCCTTCAGCTGGAATTCTCTAACAATCTATGCATTCCCACCTCTACCATTAATGACCAAGGTGTTACTGAAGATCAAAGCAGAACAACCGAAAGGCATTTTGATAGCTCCAGACTGGCCAAGGCAGCACTGGTATCCACTACTAAGGAGCATACCACGCACCAAGCCCTGGCCCCTTAATGGCCACTGCTTCTAACTCAGCACAAATACAGAACCGTTCATCCCAACCTGCAAACATTGCAACTGACGGCTTGGAGAGTTCCATGACTCCTCCCCACATCACTCTCTCCAAAAAGGTGCAGGAAATTTTACTGGAAGCCCGCAGGCCTTCCACCAGAAAGACTTATTCAGCTAAATGGAAGAGATTTATCATCTGGAATGCCAGCAAAGGTCAGGATGCATCAACATTGAGCATTCCACAGATACTAGAATATTTGGCCGAAATGTCCCACAATGGCCTTTCTTACTCCTCCATAAAAATACACGCCTCAGCAATTTCAGCAGCATACAACTGTGATCCACCTGATTTTTCGCATCCTTTGCTAAGACAGTTTCTAAGAGGGATAAAGAATATCAAACCTCCAAGGAAACCACCAGTGCCTGCATGGGATCTCAGCTTCGTCTTGGAAAAGCTGACTCTTCCTCCTTTCGAACCAGCAGCATCTTCAGAATTGCAATTTCTCTCCTGGAAAACAGTTTTCCTCTTGGCAATTACTTCAGCAAGAAGAGTTTCAGAGATTCAGGCCCTTATGGCAGTACCTCCTTTCCTCATTTTTCATCAGGACAGAGTTTCTTTAAGAACCAATCCTTCATTCATGCCAAAAGTGATATCCAGGGTTTCTCTAAATCAAGCAATTCACCTGCCTACTTTCTTTCCCAATCCTCAAAATAAAGGAGAAAGGCTTCTGCACACTTTGGACATACACAGACAATTATGCTACTACCTGGACAGAACAAAGGCCAACAGAAAATCTGACCAGCTTTTTGTAGCTTATGCAGCTGGAGTACAAGGAAAGGCAATTTCCAAACAAACAATTTCAAAGTGGATTGGAAACTGCATCAGATTCTGCTATTCTTTCCATGGAAAAGAGGTTCCAGCCAATATCAGACCTCATTCCACCAGAGCTACAGCCACCTCCACAGCCTTTCTAAGAGGGGTGGCTACTAAGGACATTCTAGAAGCTGCTACATGGAGCTCCGTGCATAAATTTTCCAAGCATTACAACCTGCCTTTATATTCCAGATCTCGAGCAGGCTTTGCTTCTGCAGTCCTGCAGGGCATTTTAGCTACACCATCCTTTCCATAGTTCCTACCACCCCCAGCCTGGCTGTGGTATTCTACCCATATGTCAGGACTGCAGTTGCATTCTTGAAGGACATAGTACAGTTTTGTACCTACCATAAATGTAGATGTCCGATAGATATGCAACTGCAGTCAGGTTTTCCCTCCCACCTTCCCCTCTGTAATTCTCTTTCTTGGGTCCATTCCCCCTTTTCTCAGGATAGCTGGGGAGATCTGTTATGGTGTATCTGTTTATTATTTATTGTGCATGTTTGATTTTGTTTCCATTCACCAAATTTAGCCTTCCTAGGAGGGCACCTGGCATCTGGGACAAGAAACACTGAAGAAGATGGCATCGGCTGCTGCTTTTATACCCTGGCCTCTCTGACGTCAGGAAAGGGCCGACATCAGCCAACGCCGGACCCAGACTTTGGAATCTGGCCGACCGAAGGGCTGCCTGAGGCAGGACAACCCATATGTCAGGACTGCAGTTGCATATCTATCGGACATCTACATTTATGGTAGGTACAAAACTGTACTTTCATTATTGGAGATATTCGGTTTTAGCCACGTTTTGGTGACGAGTACAATGTCAGGAGAGTATAGAGAGAGGTTAGCATGCAGCTCATGGATTTTGTTGTTGATACTTTTTATATTAATATTTAACGGTAGGATATCAGTTTTGTTTCTAGGTGGAATAGTAGTTGATTGAGCGTTGTTATTTTGTGAAGTTGAGTTGTTCAGATTAGGGTTTGGGCCAGGGTTTAGCTGTACGTTCCAACTGCAAGTTAGTTTGGATGCTATGTTGACTAGAGTTTTTAAGATTTTGACTGTGTACTTATATTTCTGAGCAATACTAGGGATGTTTGGGTGAGAGCAAGATATGGAAATGTTGACAAGTTTTTGATGTATTGGGTAGATGCAAGGGGGACTGGGGATGGATAGGCTCTTCTAGGTTGGTGTGATAAGCAGTGTTATGTGTTGCTAGTAGTATTAGAATGATTATTTGTAACTATAGTTTGTGCCTATACTATAGTGGAGGTTGGAAGAGAGAAGTTCTTTTTGGTGTGGATGGAGATTTGAGATTAGGCATTTTAGTTAAGTTGATTTAGTCTAGCTTGTATTGTTTAAGTATCTGCAGAGGGAGGTTGAATGAGCAGTATAATGTGAAGTGATAGCGTGTAAGGTGGTCTCTCTTGATTGGGGGAAGTGGCTAGTTTAGGTAAACAGGTTGTTGCAAATGGTCTTAAAGATATATTTATGGAAGCAAGAAATCAGACTGCCTTTTAGAATTATTAGAACAGAAGAGCAATTAATGGAGGGGGTTCTTTTGCACATGGTTAAAATCATTTAATTAAGAGAGCTGACTGTTTTTGGATTACTGGCAATCATTGTGACAGCTTAAGGGTCAAAGGTCAGATAAACATTTTCTGTATAGAGAAAAAGACTAGCCGATGTTAAACAAAAGAAATAGTATGAAATTGTTTTAAATTGAGACATTAGATACTACCATGACAATTATAATGTGCAAAATGTGGGGTCCTTTGTATGCAGTTTTTATTTTTTGTTCACTTTAGACTTGATGCAACCCACATGCTGATAAACAGTTAATTTGTTACTGTACTGAAGTACGATATGAGAAATTTAATAAAATCAATGCATTCAAATAATTGGAATTTTGATTTCTAACAAAAAGATGTTAAAAATATTTAATAGAAGTACTCACAGCTGTTTAATATTAAAATGTTAAATACTGAGAACTGGGTATTGTAGTATTTGCCTTGCATGATTTATAGAGAAAATATTGAAGTATTAAAAATACTATTCAGTTTGAGCCATTTACTTATTTACAGTGTAGGATCTGGACATAACATAAGTGTAAACTGATAGATTCTGTATCTCACAAAATTCTTAATATGCTATGTAATTCTGTGAGACATGAACATACTATGTAACATATCAAAAAACATTTAATAAATCTCCAGCGCTTCGGCAAAGCCTTCAAGGAGTACATAACATCACACTTTCTTAAATACAAAGTTGTACATTAATTATTCAATTAAAACTCAATTAATTAAAATCAGTAGCCTCCAGTTGCACTCAATATTTAGTCCCAAAGGGGGCATAGTATTACACTTTAAAATATATACATTTTCTTATACATTTATCTTTTTTTATACGTTAGCAGAGTAATTACTTTTTTGGATATTACACTTCATATTAGTAATAATAAGTTATTTATATCAGTACATAGGAAGTTTGAGAATGGGGGAGACATTTGTTTGGCAATAGTTGCCATCTACCTCACACTCTTTCTTCGCTTCCTTATAGTGAATGTCTAAGATTGAGGAGATTATGTAATAATGAGCATGATTTTTGTATGGAAATGAATAGAATGTATTCCATGTTTGTATCTACGGGGTATGATAAAGAAGTTATACAAACTGCTGTTAAAAAAGTTATTGAAGGTATTAATGAAACTCCTGTAAGACCTGAGGTATTTTTTAACAACTATCAAATACATAATTTTTATTATTATTATTATTCCTACCATCATTAACGTAAAATATATTTTGTTTCCACTTATGGAATATTCAGTTCTATACTTATAGATTTAGTGAAATATTATTGGCAATAACTTTTTAAATTTGATGACATAGTTAAAGTTTTGTGCCCATCAATAGGTATATCTTACAAGAAAGGTAGAAATTTAAGGGACATTTTGGTGCATAATCACTTTACATTTCCTCTCCTGAATTCCATCTTAAATATTGATATATCTTTAGGTACTTATCCTGGTGGTCATTGCAATGTATGTACTTATATTACTAGAACATTTACTTTTATTAATGGACATGCATTTTATCCATCTGAGATATACAGTTGTGAGACAGAGGGTGTAATTTATGATGTTCTTCGTGTTTCACTGTTGCAGTCATTACATTAGGGTAATCTGCTGGCAGGTTGTCCTCAGTCGGCCTGAATAACAAATTCTTGGTTCCTGCGTCGGTTGCTGTCTCCTCTTCCATGATGTCAGGTTGTCAGGGGTATAAAACATGCAGCCGATGCCATTTTAATCAGTGTTTCTTGCCGTGTGGTGCCTGAAGCAGAAGCAGTTCGCAAGTGCGGTCAGCCGACTCCTGAAATTTTCGTTTTCGAGTTTCAGAACCGAAGCCTTCAAACTAAAGCTAAGTACCCCATTGGGGAAACTTTTTCTTGCTCCTTACTGATGTCAGTAAAAGTTAATAATTGTATTACTTGTGGGAAGCAAATACCTCATAAGGATTTTCATTTGTACTGTATTCCTTGCCTAGGATCTGATCACAACATGCCTTGCTGTCGGTTATGTGCTAAATTTAACCAACGCACTATTAAGCGTTGGTAAATTTTTGCTTCTAAATACTTTGGTTCAAGATTTAACTATCCTGAAATGTCATCGGTTAGCAATCCGACTACTGGAATTCACAAAAAACGCAAGGAAAAAGACAGAGACAGACCGTCACGGTCCTAAACTGATGACAAAGCTTCTCCTAAGCCATTCGCCAGTTCGCCGGTACTCAGTGAGGCGCTTTCGCAGCCCCTGATACTCGCTACTTTTGAGTCGCAGGCCTCTATCGATGACCCATTCGGAGTCCGGTATGCCACGAGATTCTGCAAGTATTGATCCCCCGGATGTCTCTCCCTTGGATGGGTCCAGAGCCGCTGAGCAGGCACCTGCTTATGAGGGTGTTTTCAGGACTATTTCTATATTAAACCAACGCCATCATCAAAAAACAAGGCCAAAACCTACTTATATGTCTAAAAAACCAAAGCATGAGCCACGTGCTCAGGCCCCTATGCCTAAAAAACAAATTATCAAAATGGCTGAGGATTTAATTACCTTGATCAGGGTTCCCAACCCCCAGCTAGGGGCTAGGCAGCAGGCACGGATTATGAATCTTCAGATCAGGTTTCATTTCTTCTGATTCATTCTGATCAGGATTTTCTGTTGTCCACTGTATGAGGACTCTGATGCAGAGGAAGCCATCCCTTTCTCTTCTCCTCCTGAGCATCTCTCTTTTGGAGAGACTTACTTTAAAGGGAAACAGTTCATTGGGAGAGTCAGGACTTCTCAGAATCCAAAAAGAGCTTAGGGATTTTTCTTCTTCTTCTTCTTTCTTCTTTTTTACTTTGGCTATCCTCCTGTATTGGACATTGTTGATGATGTTTTCAGAATCATCTTGATCTCCATTCCCCTCTCCTCCAGCTCCTAGTAAGCCAGACCAAGATACAGGAGGGTTCACAAATTCCCAGAATTTTCAAATTTGCTTTTTGCTGAAACTGCTGCACTTTGGGTGGTCAAACTATTTCCCCAAAAAGCCAAGGAAGTGAAAATCTTCAGATAGAGACTCATGGGTTAGAAGGAGATGATGTATGAGGGGTTGGAATAGGTCTGCAACCTTGGCAATCAGGCAATTAAATTGCCAGTTTCAGTTATGCATGCTTAAAAACAGCATGTACATGTTTATTTAACAGAAAAATGTTAAATTTTGTTGATTTGTGTGTGTGCAAAAAAAAGAATTTAGGTTTAAAATTAACGCAGCAAACAGGATTTTTTGCATTCAGCAGAATTTGTTGGAACTTCCTTACTTTTGCAGGGTGGGCTGCCGCCTTGGGATGGAGGGGCAGGGCGCTCCTGAGCTCAATCTGCCTAATCAAGTTGATAAAGGCTTTAGTTGGAAATCTGCTGCATGGTAATAAAAGCAGAAGTGTTAGAAAGAAGAAGGATAAAGGACAAAAGAGTTGGTAAAAAAAGAGAAGAGAAACTAAATCTATGCAAACTGTAACGCAGCTGACCAGGTTCAGTAAAGATTGGTTATTGGTCCTTTCCACTTTCCAATAGCTAGATGCAGCTACAGACCAAAAGCACCAGACTGCAAAGAGTCACAAGCAATCTTACAGGACAAACCAATGGGGTGCCTTAACCTCCAAATCAGGAGGTAGCAAAGCACCACCCTACAGTAAACAGTCTCAATGACTTTCCTCTGCCATCTCCATGCACTTTTATTTTGGCAGCCCCTTTGGGGGGAAACTAGCACTTCATGCTCATAATTGGCATCTAATTACCCAGGACAAGTGAGTCTTAAATATAGTATCCCAGTGGTACAGATTTCATTTCCACAAGTTGCCAATTCCAAACGGATGGCCAGATCTGCCACCAAATCAATGGGCAGAGGCCCAGAAACAAGTCATGTCCCTTATGGATATGGGGGCTATTCAACCAGTACCAGAAAAGGAAAAAGGACAAGGGTTTTATTCAAGATTTTTCTTGGTACCCAGAAAAGACAAATCATGGCGTCCAATTCTGGACTTATCCATTCTAAATACTTTCGTGGACATTCCAAAATTCAAAATGCTGACTTTACAACATCTACTGCCTATGCTAGACAAGAATGCCTGGTTGGTAACTCTAGACTTAAAAGAGGCATACCTGCATATCCCAATCAGGGAATCTTGCAGAAGATACCTCCGCTTCAAAGCAGGCTGTTTGCATTACCAGTTCTCTGCACTGCCCTTTGACTTAAGTAAAGTGCCCAGGGTCTTCACAAAGTGCCTGGCACCAGTAATTGCATTTTGCAGACAAAGAAACATTCAATTGTATCCATATCTGGACGATTGTCTCATTCATGCAGAGGACAAGGACACTCTTCTTCAACATCTGGCATTTGTAAAAAGGCTACTAACATGCCTAGAGTACACCATAAATGAAAATAAATCACAACTGGTACCCTCTCAAATAATTACATTCGTGGGTGCAAGCTTGAATACAACTGCCCAGATGGCTTACCTCACACCAGACAAATTCAATTGACAACATACTTTAAACAAGTGGCAGTAAAAACCCAGCTATCTGCAAGACAAATTCTTCAGGCTTTGGGGTTCATGGCATCCTGCATTCTACTAATTCCATATGCAAGACTGTATATGAGGAAACTTCAATGGTACCTAAAAAGCTTATGGAGTCAACATTGTCACAGCCTGGAAACAATGATTCCTCTCATTCCCTGCCTGTAACAGGAGTTCCTTTGGTGGGCAGAGGCATGTCACCAAAACAAGGGACTGTCATTCATTCTACCCTCTGCCACCCAAACCCTGACTGCAGACTCATCAGACTATGCTTGGGGGGGGGGGGGGGGGCATCTGGCAGGGAGATGCATTCAGGGCAAATGGAGCCCAAATGAAATGCATCTACATATCAACCAGAAAGAAATGCTAGCTGTACAGAATGCTCTGACAGCCTTCAAGGACTTCCTTCATCCAGGACAACTACTGATAAAGACGGACACCACCACAGTTATGTGGTACATAAACAAGCAGGGGGGTACCCACTCCTACCCCCTTTGCAGACTAGCCATGGCCTTGTGGAACACAGCCTTGACTTACCAAATACATCTTCAAGCTCAATTCCTGCCAGGAAAGCAAAATACTCTGGCAGATGACCTGACCAGAAATCTTATGGACCCACACGAATGGAAATTGGATCCACAAATCTTCAGCATGTTGACACGAAAATGGGGGAGCCCAGACATAGATCTATTTGCCTCTCCCCAAAACTATCAGTTGGAAAATTCTGCACAAGAACTCATCACAAAAAAGCATGGAAAGTGGATGCTCTATCCTTCAGGTGGAAAAACCTATCAGTCTATGCCTTTTCCCCTCTGCCTCTACTCTCCAAGGTCTTACTAAAAGTCAGACAGGAAAAACCAAAAATGATTCTGATTGCTCCGGACTGGCCTCCCCAACACTGGTACCCGCTTCCAAGGAATATGTCACACCTTCTTCCGTGGTACTTGCCTCAAACTCCTCATCTATTGTCTCAGCAGAACTATTAAACTCTGCACACTCAGCTCCAAACTCTGAATCTTGCAGCATGGCTAATCAACTAATTTCACCACTCAGATTTTGCAATACTTAACTGAGATGCTTCACAAGGGCCTATCTCTTTCTTCAGTAAAAATCCATGACTCTGCCATCTCGGCTCATTACAACACAGTCTCCTCTCTTTTCTCATCCCCTGCTAAAGCAGTACCTCAGAGGGGCCAAAAATTTAAGGCCTCCCAGGCGACCACCAAATCCTGCATGGGACCTCAATTTTGTGCTGGAAAAACTCACCCTACCTCCTTTTGAACCAGCTGCTACTGCAGACATAACATTTCTTTCTTGGAAGACGGCCTTTCTTTGGCAGTCATTTCAGCTAGAAGGATTTCAGAACTACAGGCTCTCACGGCAGTGGAGCCTTTCATTATCTTTTACCCAGACTGGGTGCACCTCACGACCAATCCTTCTTTTATGCCTAAGGTGGTATCTAGTGTGGCTGTTAACCAGACCATTCACCTGCCAACTTTTTTCCCAAATCCGCAGAACAAGGGGGAGCGGATTCTGCATTCATTGGATGTACACAGACAACTAAGATTAACAGGACAAAATCTCTAAGAAAGTCTGAGCAACTACTTGTGGCATTTGCTGCAGGGACAAAGGGGAAGGCTATATCAAAGCAGACTATTTCAAAATGGATAAGCCATTATATTCATTTCTGCTACTTGCACTATGGTAAACCTGTGCCCAAGGGGATCCGATCCCATTCCACCAGGGCTGCTTCTACTTCTGCAGCCTTTCTCAGAGGAGTTCCTACCAGAGACATTCTAGAAGCTGCTACTTGGAGCTCAGTTCATATGTTCACAAAGCATTACCATTTACGTCTCTTTTCTAAATCCAGGGCAGGTTTTGCCACTGCAGTCCTGCAGGGCCTTATAGCTGCTCCTAATGCTGTTTAATTCCATCCTCCCATCCATAGCTTTGGGATTCTACCCAAATGTAATGACTGCAACAGTGAAACACGAAGAACATAGTACAGTTGTATACACTTACCATAAATGTAGATGTTCTAGTGTATTCACTGTTGCAGTCTGGATTACCCACCCACCAGCCCCTTTCTTCTATATTATTATACCTCTTCTTTCCTTCACTATGCTCAAAAGCCTTTGTGGTGTATTTGCTTTTAGATGAAGGTAAATTTTTTTGTGTTCTAAAGTACATGTGTGTGTATATATATATATATATATATATATATATATATATATGTATATGTGTATATATATATATATATATATATATATATATATATATATATATATATATATATATATATATATATATATAGATATATATATATATATATATATATATATATATATATATATATATATATATATATATATTTTTTTTTTTTTTTTGTGCTCCCCATTTGGGAGGCACTTGACATCTGGGGCAAGAAACCTGATTAAAATGGCGTCTGCTGCATGTTTTATACCCCTGACGACCTGAAGCCATGGAAGAGGAGACAGCAGCCGACGCAGGACCTAAGAGTTTGTTATTCAGGCTGACTGAGGGCAACCTGTCAGCAGATTACCCTAATGTAATGACTGCAACAGTGAATGCACTCAGACATCTACATTTATGGTAAGTGTACACAACTGTACTTTCTTTAGTGCTCCTGCAGTCTTACATATATTGGGTAACCTAAAAGGAAATTTAAATGTAGACTGCAGGAACACATCAGAAATATCAAAAAAGGTTGACAGCCCTGTGGTGAAACATTTTTTAGAATGTCATAATTTAAGCCCACATGATTTAAAAGCTACTATTTTAGAAAAAAATACCAGTGTTTTTTTATTCAGATGATTTATATAAAAGGAAACTAATGTATAAAGAAAGTGTATATATTTTAAAGTTTAATACGATGTCCCCTTTGGGACTAAATCTTGAGTGTAATTGGAGGCTGCTGATTTGAATTAATTGAGTTTTAATTGAATAATTAATGTACAATTTTGTATTTAAGTGAGTGTGCTGTCTGATGGTTTTATGTACTCCTTGAAGGCTTTGCTGAAGTGCTGGAGATTTATTAAATGTTTTTTCATCATTCCTGGCTGTCCAGATATAGATTGGTACTATTAGGAATGATGATGGTGGAAAACACTTGACAGAAAAGATGAATGGAGATGGGAGAATGCCAGTTATGTTCATGCATTAGTAGCAAATAAGGCTTTCTGTACAGTAGTTCCTCTATAAAACATTGCAATAGAGTAGTTCCTCTATAAATTATTGCAACACTTTTGTAGCATTTGTCATTTTTAGAACACTTTTGCTCTCTGATTTATCCTACAGCCTTCCTACCCAATGACCTATGTCCACACGGGGTCTTCCAGCTGGTGTGTTCCCAAGCTTGTGGGGCTAGGTGTGGAACCTAAGGACATCCTAGTTTCTGTCATAACCTTGACCCTGGGATATTCTTAACTTGTGACCTACCTGTTACATTTCCTCACTTCTTGTGGAATCTGTGGTTGCATGTGAGGGGTGGATGTGCAGTGGAGGTGTGCAGAGTATCTCCCTGCCTTAGTGGCAGTTCAGCCTTGCCCACCACACTTTCCTTTCCTTGGACAATGATCTGTCAATGTGACATCACCAGGGTTGACCAGGGATCACCGCAGGGAATGCCTGCATAACTGCCCACCCCTGGGATGGGTATGCCCATCCCTCCCCCGTAGCCACTACTTCACTAATTGAACCTGGGTCAGTTGGGTTGTAGTCAGGGCTTTATCCCACTACATTACTGGGGCTGCGTTTGTCATTTCTTTTAAAACTGTCCAGGATAAGCCTGGCTGCAAAGGCCCTTTTATGACAACCCAGCCACCATAAATCAGTTAATCAGTTGATCAGTCCTAGATTTCAGCCTCAGTTCCATTGCCTTCCTTCTTATCCTTTTATGAGTTTAGGCCATACTGCTAATCTGTATCAGCTTCACAGAAATCTGCATTTTCATATCAGGGAGGCGTCTGCACCATTGCCATGAAATCAAACAATCATCTTGTGTCTGAGTAAACTAAGACTTGCATATATCATTAACAATACAACCTGCAAATGTCTTCACGTGGACCATAGCAAGATCTTACATTGTCCTGTGTGTGTTAAGCAGCACTTAATCTGTAATATCTTCAGATTATGCTGCATTTACACTCACTGTCACTTTCTTTTCTCACTTCTTCACTGAGAGAACTTTCTCTCACCTGGACCTCGGTATTTCAAATTCACTCCCAAGCATAATTTGCTAGCTTCTCAACCCTGGTTCCTTCAACAAACAACTTTTTTTTTTTTTTACTTAGCGACCCCTTTCCTCTCTTTCACCATTTTCTCAGTTGTCGTATTATATCCCAACCAGACTGTATTCCTAGGAGTATATATTGTAATGAGCAGTAGTAGTACAGCCATATTTTTGGCTATTACTGCTTTTTTGTACACTGCAATAGTTTTATTTTGCATTTATTGTACATCTTTCAGTTTTTGTATCTAGGTCATGATTAAAAAGGAGCCCAAACAGTGCAATTCATCTCCATGCTAAATAACTAAACATTTATATGTATGAATACTACACAATATATCACATTTTAGGAAGCTCTATCTATGGGACAGAGCCTGTTTTACCTGTTTTGATTTTACCATTTATTTATTATTTAATTTTAGTTAAATAGATTTGTACACTGCAGTGATTAATAACTCAAAACTATCTCCCTGGACACACCACTGTCTGTATGTAGCTGATATAATGATGCAATCAACACAGATAAAGAAATATACATATTAAACAGTTGGTATTCTTCATTTAAATCAGTTAGCCATAGAACATGATATCTTCAGTGTTACACAGTAATGGATCAAAGAAAACCAGTCTGCTTCCAGAGAAGCAAAGTAAACCAAGGACAAACTAAAAAATGACCTATTCAAATGACTCACAGGCTTTGGAATAATTTATGAGTGTTTGTATGTTTTTAATTAAGACTTTCTCGGAATGAACAGGACAAATATATAATGCATTAAGTAATCCTCTATCAAATCATTTTATTTTGAACCATTCAATAAATATTATGTAGCTGTACTGCCACATTTAAAAGCATTGTAATCCACCTGTACAAGTAATTATGTACAGCTGTATAATTAATTATATACATATTTCTATAACCAGAATAAAACATATCTACTATTTATTAACAGATTTCAAATTTACTATGCTTTTCACCCTTCTGTATTCATTATGGTCTGGATTCAGAGTAGAGTTTAATTTAATCTGCCAGAATATTTTTTTATATTGTGACACTGAATTCATATTGCTTTTCATATAGCCTTCTTTCATACCCACAACAAATAGCATACCTCTTCTAAAATCAGGGCATTCTATAGAATGTCTAAAAGGCGTGTGCATCTTAATTGTTAGCAGTTGCTCATACATTCTCTGACACAATTTCATTTTTGCTTTCCCAGCATAGAATGCAGTGCATGAAATACAAGTCACTATTTAAGCTACCTTTTCCAAACAACAGTTGTAGTAGCTGTTATAATTAATGTCCATAAATGTGATAAAATATTGGGCTATGTATTAATAAACCTGTAAAATTTGCCAAATCGTCAAAAAAGTACCTATATTTTCTATCTTGTCACTCATGTGGGACTTATTCTTTACCCGTCTCTTCAAGTTATAATGCCGTTTATTGATAAAAATAGGACATGGCCCTAGTTTTTGTGGAGTTCTGTATTCCCTTCATTGATTTTCCACTTAGTAATCAGAGCTGTCAACCTCTTAGCACAAACAAATCTGCACAAAGCCAAAAATAATGGGGGGGCAAAACTCCAAAAATATGACATTTTAAATATTCCTCTTATAAACTTAGAAAGTTGTTAGAATAAAATGTTTTGTGTTATCATGCATTTCCTGAAAAATATGAAGTCAGAAACTTAAATCCCTGTCATTATTTAGCAAATTCAGTCCTCAATGATTTGCCACAAAAATTCTGAAAATCACAAATTTTATGAGAAACAGATCAAAAATATGAGACAAAGATCTGGACATTCTACAAAAATCTGGACAGTAGAAAGGTATGCTAGTTGTTGTCTTTCGGCTTTTCCTGGTTAGGGGTCGTCACAGCGGAACTCTGGTCCACTAATGATTGGCAGTAGATGTTCACGAACGCCGAAGTACCAGCTCGACGTTCAACCTTCAACGAAGGCATGCCCATTTACACATGTCTTTCGAGCGCCCACCCAACTGCAGGGAGGACATGCAGACTCCACACAGAAGGCACTTCCCGCACTCCAGCCGAGAATCGAACGGGAGAACCTTTTGCTGTGAGGCAACAACGCTACTGCTGTACCACTGCGGATGTAATAATACTTTTTATAATATAAACAACTGATGAATACTTATTTGTCTACAGATATGTACTTCTACAACACAGTCATCCACAACAGATGATGTGAAGGATAAGGTTAAGCCACACCAAATATAGCAGGACAATACACATTCATATTCTTCAGTTTCAGTATGAGGGATTGACTGTGGATACTGGTAGTGTTATGGGATGGAGTCAATTCTTTATGTATTCATTTGGCACAGTCATATCATACTGATGAGTAATGAGATATTAGTAATTCTGTAAGCTTGTCGATAAATTTTATTTTGTATCCTTTGGTAGATTGATCTATAATTTGACCACAAAGCAGGCAAAAAAGGGAGTCACAATGTTTTTTTTTTTTTTTTCTCTAGGGTTAAAAATTTAACATATATCATATTGTAATGCAGCTGTTCAACACTTACATTTCATGGACTGTTTTATTTCCGACCATCTTTGTTGTCAGGAATGCAGTATAGAAATGCAGTATAGAGTAAACCTGCAGAAAAAGTTAGATGAATTAAGTTCAAAAGCATTGTAAGTGTAAACCATGCTATGATGAAAGACTTCCATTTTTAATAAACACATTTTAAATAATTTATATTTTATCTGTTTGATTTTATTAAGAAAGTACACTGGACGAAGGAGTCAAATTTCGGACACTAACTGGAAGCATACATGGATATCAACAACTAGGTTTTAAAATAAATGGTCAATTGGATTCCTGAAGAAGATGCTCATAGCAAAGATAATAGTAAGGCCCTTATATCACCTTGTACTATTAAATGTCTTTGTGACCATATGCTTCTAAATGTCACACCATTAGTACTTTTGAGTACTGCAAATTGGTACAGGAGACATGGCCACATTTCTGTATGAAAAGTATCATAGTATAGGATAGCATAGCATAAGGCAAATGAGCAGTTATTTATGTTAAATAGGAAGTTCAGCCAATTTCTTAATGTGAGGGAGGCACAGTGTGTCACTGCAGTCAGCTGCAGACCATAATATTTCTTAGGATAGTCAGCAGGAACCACTGGGGTTTAGCAGGCCCTTATGATTTTATACTTGCCTTTGCTGATAGGTAGTGTTGCATGAAGGGGGCTCAGTGCCTTCAGGTACTTTCTCAGCATCAACTCTCTCTGCTTGCTGCAATGCTATGTAGCTTGCTTTGTATACCACCGGGTTATATTCTGTTATGCAAGGGGCAAGTATCCATGGCAAGAGAGTGACATGCAAAGCTGCAGCAAAATGCATATTCAATAACTGCATCTGAAGCGATTGTCGCTGAATCACTGAATAATATAAAATTAGTCAGGTTTAAGGCAATTTCCTTTATGTCACAGTTTTCCATGGTGGGATGGTAATTTTTTTTTAATGTTATACCATGTTGAGCATTACAAATACATGTCTTATTTGTAACTCTTTATGCATCCCCGAGTTACGTATTGTTGATACGTTCTGAATCCTACATTAAAACATTCGTAATATTATGCAGTCTATTAAAAACGTAAAAGTTAAACCTTAATCTTTGTACAGTTGGAATACATGAGCTGACAATATAAGAAAATCTTGATATTTCAGTCTTTGTCACTCAAGTTTAAATCATTTCCATCTTCACAAACATCCCATTCCATCTTCTACCCACCAGTGTTCTTCAAGAGAGGCTCTACAATTTGCATATGTGGAATAACACACAATCATTGCTATCCATGTATGGGCGTTGTTTTTTTTGTCCAGTAGTCCAACTATGGTTACACTTTCATTATCACTTGTCAGCAGCTAAGGAATTTCCAATGTGAAGTTGTTCTGTCTCACCATTCATTCTTTCCTGATGGGTTCGGAGCCAATCCCTCGGCTCCGATACAGCCAATTGCAAAGCTCGAGGTCTTCAAATAGCTCAAGGCCAAGTCCTTATCCCAAGATGCACCTGGAGTTACCTCAGATCTAGCTTGCCGCTGCAATAGATCGGAGGTTCTGTTTTAGCTTGGGCCAGTAACATTGTTTTTCTACTTATTACTTACTGATATTTACATATTTAGATAGATTACTTACTGATATTTACATATTTAGATAGTTTAAATAGCTTAGGTAGTTTAATAAAGCTGTTACAGCTTTATAGTGTATATTACTGCATTTTAGTCTCTTCCCTTTGTGTGTTTTAAACATTTTCTAGTTGGCCTCTTGTTTTAGGCCTAGTTTAAACTCTTTGCTAGTTGAGTGTGCTTAGTCAGTGACCTTCTGTCACTATAGTTGCTAAAACTTATTTAGTGTGTAGAGTTTTTCTGTATAGTGTGTTTAGCCTTCAGTTTTTTTAGGAAAGGCTTAAACTTATAATTACTGTTCGAGTTTTTGTAATTAACAGTAATTTTCCCTGACTGGATATTTATTAGACAGTGTATTCTATCTTAGCAGCTATCTCCTTTTTTTGTATAGCCTGTTTTTATTTTGTGTTGAGAAAGTTGTGACAGTAAAGGTTTTTCCTGTCACATTATATTTCCATTCATATTTACATTTGCATTTTTGCTTGTGTGTGTTTGTGTGTGTTTGTGTGTGTGTGTGTGTGTGTGTGTGTGTGTTTCTGAGCCTGATTTTATTAAGGCTTTTGGTAGCTAATTACTGTTAGAATTGTTTTGTGTGACAGTAATTCTTCTCCAAGATTTCCAATGTCTGACCAAGACAAACACCCCAAGTCTGAGTTTAAGAAGTGCCCAAAGTATGGCCAAAAGATGTCTGTAACAGACAGCCACGTAAATTGTGTATACTGTCTAGGAGCCATGCATTTGCAAGACATCTGTGCTATTTGTCATTCTTTCTCCTCAAGGGTCCTTCAGGAAAAGAAGAGAAAACCTATCATCAGAGGGTTGTTGAAACCTTTGTTTCAAGAAGCTTTCAGTGACCAGGATGGATCCAGCAAGTCATCAAAGTCTTCTAAGACTTCGGACTCAAAAAAATCTAAATAATCTTCATCTTCGGCTCCACTGCTATCAGAGTCTTTTCCTTTCAGATCTGGTCCCCAGTATTGGAACCGGTGTCCGAAGCTCCTAAGAGTCCATTACTTGTGTCCAAAGCTCCTAAGAGTTCATTACTTCAGATGGTACCACCTTCGGTATGCTCTTCTCGGTCCTCTATCAGCGTGTCAGATCTGGATGTGGATCCAGTGGTGCAGAAGCTGTTATCGGCACCGGCTTTGGCAAAAATGTTATTGGCTTCAACCCAAATGGCTTAGGAGCCGAAGACCCTTGCACCAGCTTAAATGATTCCTCCTCTGAGCCATGCTGGTCCTTTGCAGCTGGAGGAGTCAGACCTGATGATAGTGGAACCCTTGGAGCCGACGCCTGATTCAGTGTCTTCAGCTCCATGCACTCTGATGTCCTCAGTGCTGATAGAGGACTCTAGGAGCCGACACTCTCTGGTTGGGTCCGGGGAGGATAGTCGGACTGACTTGTCGGTTCCGACTCTACCTCTCAGGGCTTCATCTCAGATGAGCTCGGCTCCTACCTCTGGTTTGGAGCTCACTGTCCCGGTGCTAGGGATGTCAATGGTTTCTTCGGATCTGTCGGTTCCCTCGCATTGGAGCAGAGGTGCTTTTGATGCCATGAGGAGAGACATGTCTCATAAGACATCCTGAGCCTCCGGTCTGGCTTCCTCCTTCCCAAAAGCACCTTTGTCTGCTCCTGCATCACACATCCTGACCAAGAGTAGAGACTCAGAGCCTCAGGAAGCCCCATTGGGTGGCCCTTGCTCTTCTGAGATCTCACCAGAAATTCCCACCGATGAGGTTCCCAGGAAGAGGTTGGGTAAGAGGAAACATCTAGACTCCCCTCAGGAGTCTCTAACATCGGATACTGACTGAGATGAGTTAGAATGGTCCACACGGTCCCCCTCTGAAGATATCTCATTTGCTGAGATACTTGAAATCCTTAGGCAGAGGGGTGAATGGCAGTCCAAAAGTCCTAATGAGGATGAGTCAGTTCTCCTGAAGGCTTTCGGGTCTCAGCCCTTCACCTCTTCGGTGACTCCTCCCTTCAATGAGCTTATGCAGCTGGTCTCTTGAAGGATGTGGGAGTCTCCGGATAACATGGAGCCTGTCCCTAGAAGGCCTTTCTGCCCCCCTTGACAAGTCATTTTTAACAAAAGGTGTTCCAGTTGATGCCATGGTGGTGGCGGCAGCCACCAAAAAGGAAATGTCTGAGATTTCCTCATCTATCCATCCTCCTAACAGGGACTCCAGGATCATGGATAGATACAGGAAGCGCATGTTTAGTTCAGCGACCTTTGCTCTTCGTTCGCTCAACTATATAACCCATTTTACAGGGTTACAAAGAGATCTCCTTAAGGAGCTAAGAGATACTCTTCAGGGTACAGTAGCTGTAGGAGATTCTGACAAAGTTGCCGCCCAGCTTGCTACCCTTAATTCTATAGTAAATTCATCCATGTGCCTCATCTCATATGCCGCCGATAGAATGAGTAGAGCAGCGGGTACAGCAGTTGGTGTTAGGAGACACTCCTGGATGCACTTGTGTTCCTTCATGGAGCTCTTCAAGTCTTCCTTCCTGAATACTCCCTTTGATGGATCATCCCTTTTCGGGCCTAAAGTGAAGGAAACCTTAACTAGGTGTGAACAGGATGGAAAGACTCTGTCTGCCGTTGGGGTCTTTTTTTCCACTCCTACCAGACCCTACCCTAAGGATCAAAGGGGAGGAAAAATGTGGTTCCGAAAAGCCCATGGAGCCTTTCAGGACACATGTGGGGAACCCCCTCCAGAGGCAGAGGAGAGGGCAATAATGGAAGATGCCACTCTTGCAGCAGAGGGGGTCCGCAACACCTGGGCGACAGAGATCACTTATCTGGGAAGCCCTGCCAGCACTCCTGAAAGGAGCCCAACTGTCCTGCTCTGGAGGCAGTCGGGGTTCGCTTATCTTTGTATCCAGACACCTAGTTCAAAATAACAAAAGACAGCTGGATAAAAAGTATAATTTCCAGATGATACTTTATCCCGTTTGCTACATCCCCTCCACCCTTAAGAAAAATCCCAGACATTCCACCCAGCTACAGGGAACAGGCAACAATAGAGGTCCAAATGTTGCTATCAAAAAGAGTCATCCAACCAGTCCCAGCAGACCAGACAGGATCCGGAACTTACTCAAGATTCTTTTTGGTTCCAAAAAATACGGGGGACTGGAGACCCATATTGGACCCCAGCAGACTGAACAAATATGTAAAGAGAAGTTCCGGATGGTCATGCTTCAGTCTATACTTCCCTTCTTGGGAAAAGACAATTGGATGCGCTCGATAGATCTCAAGGATGCGTACTAACACACAAAAATTTCCAGGCCATCCAGGGATCATCTGCACTTCCAGCTGGGAGCCAATCATTATCAGTTTTGAGCCCTGCCCTTTGGTCTCACTACAGCTCCCAGAATGTTCACCAAATGCATGGCAGTGGTCGTGGCTCACCTGAGACGTGTAAGATTCCAGGTGTTTTCGTACCTAGACAATTGGCTCCTTACCTCCACCACCAGGCATCAACTAATTCAGGCCAGGGAGTCCACTCTGTCACTCTGCAATCAACTGGGCATTACAATCAACTCAGAAAAATCTGCCTTGTCGCCATCGTTGCATATCGGTTTTATTGGGGCAGAGTTGGACACCACCACCACTACACTAAGGCTTCCAGTAGAAAGAGTCTTTGTCCTTCGTCAACATGTCAGCATTCTGATATCAAAAGACAGAGCACCAGCATCAGAAGTTTTAAAATTATTAGGCATGATGGCAGCAGCGATTCTAACCATACCTCTAGCTCACATGCACATGCGGATACTACAATGGCTGCTGCTCACTCAATGGTCTTACCAAGAGCTTCCCATGTCTCACACAATAATGATCACAAATTTCTGCAAGAAGGATCTTCAGTGGTGGTTGACCTCTCCATGTTATGGTAGGATGCCCATTTATGCTACCCCCTCCAGCGGCCACAGTGACAACGGATGCTTCCCTGAGGGGCATTGTCAGGGAAATACAGCCCAAGGCACATGGAGTAATCAAGAGACATCTGCATATCAATGTACTGAAGATTTTTTTTTCAAAATTTTTTTATTAATTATATGAATAGCAAGACAATTAAAAGATTATACATAACAAGAAGGCATAAATGAACATATAACAATTCATCTAGTGATAACAACCTTCATGAGATTTTGATAAGTTATTTAGAAATAAAACATACACCATATGTACACTATATACAAGTTAGGCAACCTGAGAGAGAAAAAAAAAAAATATTTAACATTAACTATTTAATATGTTTAGAACCTTTTCTAACACAACCTTTCTAATAGCTTTTTTGGACTTCCACCTAAGTATCTTTGAGCATCAATAAATTTAAAAGCCATTTTCTGGAAAGTAACCCATTTTAATTTAGAACGATCAATCCAATTTTGTATTATATAAAGTTTTAGTAATGAGCAAATAAAAATGATAACATGAATATCAACTTTTGAAAGATGAATCAATGGAATATGTAGAATAGCAAATTCCCACGTCAACGTGGATTTTTGATATCCCATTTTCTGCAGTCTGACTTTCAAAGATGTCCACAATCTGTGAGAAAAATGACAATACCATAGAATATGAAGGAGGTCTGCTTGGGGATGAGAATAGCATGAACACGAAGGGGACTTATTTGGGTTAAATTTGTTTAATTTGATTGGGGTAAAGTAGGGCATCATTATTAATTATTAATTGTGTGTATGCTAATTTTTTAAAAGGGATAAATTCCTTAGTGTGTCTAATAGCCAGGACTTTCTGAGATTCTGACAATTGGGAATTATAATTCAACCAAACATTAGATAAAAGACAGTTGTGGTCCATCATTAAAGAATTAATTAATTTATATGAGTTTGAGAGCATTTTATCAGATGATGAAAGTATTTTGATAATCGTGTTAAGGTTTTTCAATTGTGAGTCTATGGGGACCCGAGATACAAATTTGTTTTTAATTATTGCTCTTAGTTGTGTAAGAATTGGTGAGTAATTCCAGTTTACTTTCAATAACTTACCAGTCAGATAAAGGCAAGTCAAGATATTTCAAAACATCTCCTACTTTTAGATTTTTAATTAAAGGATAGTTTGTTAAGTTCAAAAGTTTATTGTCCAATAATATATTTGGGTTTAGATGAATTGGCTGAACATGGTGCAGATCTTTTCTAGTTTACACATTTTGAGTAAGGTTTGGAAATCTCTAATCTTTTAAATACTGTAGATATATTTTTAATAAATAAACTATCCAGAGAGATAAAGGAATAGCTTCAGGATTTAAATTATTAGAAATGACATAATTATACCATAATTTTATCCATAAAGAGTGATTTGGATAAGAAGTGTTATTGAATTTAGAGATAGTAAGAAGTTTATTGGATGAGACAATCAAATAATAGAGATAAAGATTAGGTAAACCCAAACCTCCCTTGTCCTTCGAAAATGCCAATCTAGAATAGGAAATTCTAACAGATTTAGGGAACCATATGAATTTTGCCAAAGCTTTATTTACAGACTCAAAAAAATTTTTGAAATTATCTGATCAGATGATGAGAATTGGTAAAGAAATTTAGGCAGAATATTAATTTTAATAATGGCCACCCTTGAAAGAAATGAAAGGTTTAGATGCTTCCATCTGTCCATATCAGACAATATAGAGTTCCATAATTTATTAATATTATTTTGAAAGGAAGATTTATTATTGTGTTCTAAATTGATTCCTAAATATTTTATATTATAAGTAAACTGAAAATGATCGTCTGGAAACAAAAAAGATTTGTGTGCTAAATGATTTAAGGGAAAAATATGAGTTTTTGTAGAATTTAAAAGATAGTTGGAAACCAAGAAAAATAATTAATAGAATTCATTATTTTTCTGTAATCAGATAATGGAGTTTGAAAGTAGATTACTAAATCATCCGCAAAAGCAGAGAAATTAATATTAGTATTAAGAATTCTAGGGATGTTATGAAAAGTATTTTGAGTAATAAACAATAGCAAAGGTTCTAAGTAAATGTTGAAAAGAAAAGGGGACAATGGACAACCCTGTCTTGTTCCTTTAGTGATCTTTATCGGAGCAGAAAATTGACCATTAATGTATAGTCTAGTAAACATATTCTTGTATAAAACTTTTAAAAATTTATAAAGAATAAGGGAATATTAAAACATAACATAGTTTGAAATAGAAAGTTCCAACATACTCTGCCAAAGGCATTTGATGCATCTATAATCAAAGCATATATAGGGTTTGGATTTTTCTTAATGAGATGAAGTATAGTCTCTAAAGATAGAGTATTATCCCAAGCATGTCTCTGAGACATAAAACCTGATTGATCTGACGAGATAATTGAGGGTAAAATCCGTTTCAATCTGTTAGCCAGAATAGATGACAGAATCTTAATATCCACGTTAATTAAAGAAATGGGTCTATAATTTACTGGGTCAGATTTATCTTTATTATTTTTTAGAATTAGAATGGTTTTGGATGTGTTCCAATGAATATCTGAGATATCATTAACTCTTATATGATTGTAAACTTTAAATAGAAAGGGAAGAACTACCAATTTGAAAGTTTTGAAAAATTCTGGAGTAAAACCATCAGGTCCCGGAGATTTACCCAATTTAAGATTATCTATTGAATCCGAGATTTCTTGTACCGATATAGGGGTAGAAAGTAGTTTTTGCTGATTATCATTAAGTTTAGGGAACTGCAAAGAGTCTAAAAAGAGATGTTATGTGATCCTATCTCGCCTACATTCTGACTGATGGGTTCGGAGCCGATCCCTCGGCTCCGACTCGGCACGCTTATGCCAAAGAGCGAAGTCTCTTATTGGCTGAGCTTACTATATCCCAGGATGCCCCACTACCAGTCCCCCAGATCTCGTTTGCCGCTAACTAGCAAAGACGTGGTCTCGAGCTGGCTGAGCTAAGTAGTGTCTTTTCACTAACTTTTTCTGTCAGAAATTTGCTAATTCTTTAACAAAAAGCTGTTTTAACAGCTACTCTGTGCTGTGTGTGTGTTTTGAAAACTTTTTTGTAAAAAATTTGTGTGCGATTGGTGTTTGTTCCGGTACAGGCTCCCTTCATCCATAGGGCCTTTCCTGTTGGTTAATCCCTTTGAACCTTAGGGGTTCTTGGATTCCTGTATACTTTATTCACTGTTGTATGTCTTCAGTTGGCCTGTATTTTAATTGGCTATCATTGTAAACGGCAAGTTAATCTTGTAGGGTCAGTCTTTCCCAACAAAGTTTTGTCTGTGAGAGAGTACTCAGTTTTTCTTATAATGTCTCAGGCTCCTAGGCCTTCGGGCTTCAAAAAGTGCACTAAATGTAGATCTGAAGTAGGATATTCATTTGTCTGCAACCTGTGGGTTATGGATCCGATATCGGATCCGAACCGGCATAGTTTTCCAGCTATGGATCCAAGCTCTCAGCTCCTCCCCTCACCCATAATGCCCTGCTCTACCCTCATGACCTCAGATCTTGTTTGCCGCGCTGGTAACTGGATGTGGTTCTCATAGCTCTCAGCTAAGTGGATTTTTCTTGTTCAAGAATAGAATATTTTTGCTTTCTTTAACCTTTTTTGTGTGAAAGTTGTAGGTTTCCTATTATTATTGACTGTTTTTAGTTTAATCTAATTTTCAGTAGTATATTTTATCCCCTCCCCTCGCTGGTACGTAGAGTGTGTGTGAGGCCTGTGTGCTTCTTTATTGTTTTATTGTTTTAAGTTACTTCTGTAACTTTTGGTTAGCTTTAGTGACTATGGCTGAACAGCCTAAGTCAATATTCTCTAAATGCTCGAGTGTGGCCATAAGCTCTCACCGCTGATGGCCACACTCGTGTGTTAGTGTCTTGGGGTTGAACACCTCACATCTGGTTGTTCCATTTGTGCAGGGTTCAACCCCAGGGCACTGAGGGAGCGGAGGTCCAAGCTGGTCTTGGCGGGTCTTTTACCGCCGGACTCGGCTCCGACCCGCTCCTTCGGGACTCCTGGCTGCAGCTGTTCCCTGTAGCACCCTCCTGCTCCTGGGACTCAAACTCCCGCTTCAGGACAGGAGAGGGATGCATCTAAAAGGACCGGAGGAGAAGCACCTGGGCGGCGAGACCTCTGTTTCGCCCCGCCAGCCAAGCGGCTTCTCCCCGGCTCCTTGGTGCGGTCTCCTCCTTCTTGGCTCCGGTCACCTGTGTGCTTCTCACCGGGTCCTGAGGAGGAGGAGACCGATCTCCGTCGAGGCTATCGAGGAGGCATTCCAGGCCTACCTCGGTAGCCTCGCCGAGATCTACCCATTTCGATGCTGATCTGGACCGGATGATGCGAAGGTTCATCCAGGCCCAGATGCAGATGGGAGTGCTCTTGCCTCCGGGGAGCTCAACACCCTTTTCAAGCCTATTGCTCCTTCTCCGACCCGCTTCCGGGTTCGAGCAACTGGAGCCGAGCAGCTTCGGGCCGGGGAGGTCGGAGCCGATAGTACTTGGTACCGGATCCGACCATGCCCTCGAAAGTGCCGGACCCGATCTCGGAGCCTGGATCCGAGCCGGATCCGGGGATCAGTGCTCCTTCGGGCGCCGTCTGTGTCGGAGCGCACTGTCCTCGGATCCGAGTGCGCCGGCTCGATCCACTCTTCGGATCCGAGGGGAGCCGATTGTCGGATCCTTTGGTCGAGGTCGGCTCCCTTCGGCTTTTGATGTAGTGGAGAGGGCTCTGTTGAGGGTCTCCGGACCCCGGCACTTGCTTCGCTCCGTCCGCTCCCTCTGCACTGGGCCAGGCTTCCACCATCCGGCCCTGGGACAGCCCGTTTCTGTGCCCCAAGTTGCTCCCATGGAGCAAATTGCTGCTGCAGGACTCCTCTGACAGCCCCCAGAGGAGGCTCCTCGCAAGCATACGCAAAAGGAGGCACATTGACTCCCTGAGTCTCTCACTGAAGACACGGACTTGGAGGAAGGGGAAGGCTCCCCACGGTCACCCCGAGGATGTCTCCTTCGAGACATCATGGAAATGCTCCGTATCAGGGGTGGTCTGCCCCAAGTCTTCCTCGGACGAGTCCGTGTTCTTGGAGGCATTCAAACGGGCCCGTCTACCTCTTGGGTGTCCCCTGCCGACCCCTGGTGGACCTTATTACCACCAGGGCGTGGAAGGAACCGGACACCGTGGAGCCAATTCCCAAAAGACCTGATAAAATCCTTAGCCCGCCTTCTGACAGGACCCATTGGAGTAAGGGGCCTCCTGTAGATGCCATGTTGATGGCGGCGGCCACAAAGAGGGAACTGGCTCAGGAGAGTCCTCAGTCCACCCACCGAGCAAGGAGTCTCGATGATGGACCGCTTGGGGAAGCGGATGTTCAGTTCGGCGACCTTCTCGGTAAGGGCGCTGAACTATTTGGCACATGTTATTCGGATGCAGCGAGACCTTATTAAGAATACGCTGCATCCCCTGAGTCCATTTCGGAGGAGGACAGAGCTCTGCACTCCACCAAAATGGCCACTCTTAGGTCAGTCACAAATACTTCTATGCGGCTACTCTCCCATGCTACGGAGGGCGCCGCTAGAGCTGCGGGACAGGACTGGTCACTAGGCGTCAGGCCTGGCTCCGCCACTGCGATTTCTCTGAGCCCTTCAAGGAGTCGTTTGTGTTCGGCCCCTTTGATGGTTCTGCTCTGTTTGGCAAGACCGTTCGCGAGACGTTGACCCAGAGCGAGAAGGACGGAAAGACGCTGTCTGCCGTCGGAATCCGCTTCTCTGCACCCCAGAGGCCCTATTCTAGGAACCAAAAGGGTCAGAAGAAGATGTGGTTCCGGGAGTCGCAGCAGTCCCAGCCTGCTCCGGACAACCAGTCCTTCCGTGGCAGAGGAGGACAGGGAGGACGCCGCCCTAGAGGCAGAGGGGCTCCCAGAAACTTCGGATCCAGGGAACCTTTCTCTGAACGGCCCGCGCAGCAACCCTGAGGGGTTGCCCGACTGCTCTACTCTGGAGGCAGTCGGGGACGTTCGGGGCACCTAGCGGCATGGCAGACCATAACATCGGACCGCTGGGTTCTCCAAATCATATCCAGGGATATCGCATTCCTTTCCTTCACCTTCCAAAGATGAAGTCCCTCCCAGACGTACCACCCGGTCAAAGGGAGGCCGCTTTGGCAGAAATTGGCCATCTGCTAGAGAAAAGAGCCATCCAGCCCGTTCCCCCAGACCAGATCGGATCAGGGTTCTACTCCAGGTTCTTTTAGTGCCAAAAGACGGGGAACTAAGACCAATCCTAGACCTCTCTCTCTTGAATCTGGCAGTCCCCAAAGAAAAATTCGAATGGTCACTCTACAATCTATTCTCCCCTTCTGGGAGAAGGCCACTGGATGTGCTCGATAGATCTCAAGGACGCTACTACCACATCCTAATGGACAGACGCCCAGGAGGTTTCTCCGCCGGCTGGGAGCCAGTCACTACCAGTTCCGGGTCCTTCCCTTTGGTCTCACCACAGCCCCCAGGGTGTTTACCAAAGTACTAGCAGTGGTAGCGGCCCACCTGAGGCTTCAGTGGGTGCAGGTCTTTCCCTACCTGGACGACTGGCTCCTTACCGCCCCAACAAGGCATCTACTTCTCTCGGCGCGAGACTCCTTTCTCCATCTTGCTCCATTTCTGGGCATCACAATAAATACAAACAAGTCCAACCTGGCACCCACTCAGCTCTTAGATTTCATAGGGGCCAGACTAGACACAAGGAGTTTACGAGCCTTCCTCACTGCGGACAGAGTTCTAAATCTGCAGCTCCAGGTGCGGGCCATTCTCCATTCATGTTCTGTTGGTCCTGAGGGCTCTAGGGTCCATGGCTTCGTCGATAGCACTTCTTCCTCTTGCCAGGCTCAATATGCGCATTCTACAGTGGACGCTCTTAGTACAGTGGTCATACCTTGCTCTCCCCATGCATCATCCCATAGCGATCAGCAAGGCTTGCAAGCGGTCCCTCTTGTGGTGGCTCCACTCCCCGGATCTCCACGAGGGTCGCCCATTTTGTGCTTCTCCCCCTCTCGCCACGGTGACCACGGACGCCTCTCGCCTCGGGTGGGGGCACTTGGGCCGGACAGTCCAAGGCACGTGGAACGATTCAGAGACCTTACTGCATATCAATGTTCTAGAGATGAGAGCAGTGCTCTTAGCGTTGCTAGCACTTCAGGACTTTCTTCCCTTGGGAACAATTGCGATTCAATCGGACAATATGTCTGTTGTCTGGTACATCAACAAGCAAGGGGAACAAGGTCTTACCCTCTTTGTCGAGAGGCCATGAGAGTTTGGGAATGGGCAATCTCCACCAATCGCTTTCTCATAGCAACGCACATTCCAGGTCGGTCCAACATCCTAGCGGACAAGCTCAGTCGCACCATTCTGACCCCTTACGAGTGGTCTCTCAATTGTCAAGTAGCGGAACGCATATTCGCACGGTGGGGAACCCTTCATGCGATCTTTTGCTTCTCCCTCAAACACCAAGTGCGACAGTTTTTCGCTCTAATACCTCCCGGAGGTACCCCAAGAGATGCTCTGGTGCATGCTTGGCCACCCGGTCTTCTGTATGCCTATCCACCCTTGCCTCTGATGCTGCAAGTTCTTCAGAAAGCCTCTCGGGTGGGTTGCAGAATGATTCTCATTGCCCGTTCTGGCCTCGACAGATCTGGTTCCCCTTCCTAAGGTCTCACTCGGTGAATCCTCCTTGGATTCTAGATCCCATTCGGATCTGATATCCCATCCATCCTGCATTCCTCCTCCGAACCTGGACAGCCTGAAGCTGACCGCTTGGCTGCTCCAGTTCCACTCTTGATAAGGACTCCGGTATTTCTTCACCGGTAAAGGCTATTTTGGTGGCTCATAAACCATCCACTAGAAAGGTTTACGAAGCAAATGGAAACGTTTCTCTGTGTGGGCGGAGCGGCAAGGCCTAGATCCCTTCACGGTTCCTCTCCCGTAGTGCTTGATTTTCTAACCTCTCTCTTTAATGATGGTGCCAGCAGTTCCACAGTCAAAGTTCAACTGGCGGCAATTTCTCACTATCACATTGGTCAAGAGTCTAATCCTCTTATGTCAGCCAAATTGTGCAAAACTTTTCTTAAGGGTACTTTCCTTCTCAGGCCCCTATAAAGCAAGCAGTTCCTCCTTGGGACCTTTCTTTGGTCCTACAGGCCTTGACCGCTCCCTTCGAGCCCGGCTACAGTGGACCTCAAATTCTTGTCTTACAAGACAGCCTTTTGGTAGCCATTACATCAGCCAAGAGAGTTTCTGAACTTCAAGCTTTATCAGCTAAACCTCCTTACTTGGTTTTTATCCGGACCGTGTCTCCCTCAGGACCAACCCGTCCTTCCTTCCTAAAATCGCTTCTGAAGCAAACATCAATCAATCCATTAACCTCCTGTTTTCTTCCCTAAGTATGAAAACAAAGGTGAATATAGGCTACACTCACTAGATGTTCACAGGCAACTAAGATTTTATCTCAACAGGACAGCTGGTCATAGGCAATCCGACCAGCTGTTTATTTCCTTTGCAAAATTCAATTTGGGCAAGCCAATTTCCAAAGTTTCTCTGTCCCGCTGGATTTCACAGTGCATTTTATTGGCTTATCAAGCGTCAGGAAGGCCCGCACCGGAGGGTGTTCATGCCCATTCAACCCGGTCAGTATCTACCTCAGCAGCCTTCAAGGCTAGGATTCCTCTAGATGATATTTGTGCAGCAGCTACGTGGGCTTCATCTCATACATTTATTTCTCACTATAAGTTGGATCTTGCATCTAGGGGTAGAGCATCCTTTGGCTCCGCGGTGCTCCGGAATATCCTTCCATGATGGCGCCCAAGATTCAGGTAGCTGGGGACTCTGTCCCACAGGTTGCAGACAATGAATATCCTACTTCAGATTTAGAAGTTATGTACTCACCATAACGTTCCATCTGAGTAGGTGTATTCATTTGTCTGCAACTCCCGCCTCCTATCCCCTGGCCTTTCAGTTTCCTGCATATTACTTGTTACCCTTTTGAGGGTATTGTTGCTTTGGCAAACTCGATCTGAGGTCATGAGGGTAGAGCAGGGCATTATGGGTGAGGGGAGGAGCTGAGAGCTTGGATCCATAGCTGGAAAACTATGCCGGTTCGGATCCGATATCGGATCCATAACCCACAGGTTGCAGACAAATGAATACACCTACTCAGATGGAACGTTATGGTGAGTACATAACTTCTAATTTTAAAATGTCTATCACGGATGACCACTCTCTCTGTGTATATTGTTTGGGCGCCAAACATTTGCAGGAGTCCTGCAGCGTGTGTCACGCTTTTTCCTCGAGGGTCCTCCAAGAGAGGAAAAAATAAGCTTATATTGAAAGGCCTTATAAAACCCTCTTTTGAAGAAGCTTTAGCATCCTCTCCTTCTCCTGCTAAAAAGAAAAGGGCGTCGGCTCCGACCGCCAAAAGACATAGGCAGGCTTCTCCTTCGGCTCCAAGGACTTCGGAGCCGAGGGCGGAATGGTCTGCCTCGATGCCACCAGTCTCGACTCCTCTGGCTTCGGAGCCGATGGCTGGGGCATCGAGAGGCGGGTCACCTTCATCGGCTCCACTGGTCTCGGAGCCGATGAAGGTTGTCCACTCAGGCACTTCCTCTTCGGCGCCTAAGTTCTCCCTCGGCACCGATGGAAACTAGTTTGGTATTCCTTCGGCGCCGATAGTCATCGAGTCGCCTCGGAGCCGGTCCCCTAGCCCCTTGGGGCCGTTGGAGAGGCCAACTCGAACCCGTTCAGTATCCTCTAAGTCATCGAGGATGTCAGATTCGGACATAGGGTGCTCCAAAGACTGTTCCAGTCCCCAGTCTTTCAAAATTTGTTTCGCTCCGACCCAGTTGGCTTCGGAGCCGATAGCCCATGCCCGTGTCATTGCCATTCCTCCTCCGACCGCTTCGGTCGGAGCAGGTGCTGTTGGAGCCGGTGGAGATCCTAGGGTCGGCTCCGACCCTTGCTCCAACCCGCCTTCGGGTCCAAGTTTGACACGGACTTCTTCGCTGGACCGGGGTGACGCTGGGACCTATGCTGTCGGTTCCGAGCCTCCCTCTCGGTGCTTTGGCTGCGGGACTTCCGTCTGCTATCATGGCTCGGGACCGGACACTCCCAGGATTCTGGGGTCCGCTTTCAGAGCTATGAGGAGTGCCTTGGCCAAGCCTTCTTCGGCCATCTCTCCGGCTTTACCGGCACCTTCCCTGGGCGTGGAGACTGGGTCTTTGGCAGTTCCCTGTCCTTAGGCAGCGGAGCCCGGGGCCTGAGGTTACCCCCACTGGGGTTCCCTCCTCCTGAGGGTTCTTCGAGTTGCCTTCAGAGGAGCCCCCAAGGAAGAGATCGTGCAAGAGGAAGCACGTGGACTCCCCCGAGTCTCTTACATCGGACACTGATCTTGATGCGGAGGGGTCCCCAAAGTCGTCCTCGGATGATGTCTCATTCGCAGACATTTTAGAGATCCTCAAACAACGAGGCGGCTGGATATCCAAACCCCCCTCTGCTGATGAGTCAGTGCTTCTCAAGGCCTTTGGGGCTCAGCCCTCCGCCTCCTGGGTGTCTCCGCCCTTCGACGAGCTCCTGGATTTGGTTTGTCGGAGGGCGTGGGAACATCCAGATACTGTGGAACCAGTGCCTTCGCCCTAACAAATTTTTGTCTGCCCCACCCGAGAAGGAGTTCTTGACAAGGCGTGGCTGTAGATGCCATGGTGGTGGCATCTGCTACACAACAGGACGTGGCAGAGGCTTCAACGTCCGTCCATCCTCCTAATAAGGAGTCTAGGAGCATGGACCGGTACGGGAAGCACACCCTGACTTCAGCGGCCTTTACACTAAGGTCCCTGAATTATTTGGCACATTTTACCAGGCTACAGAGGGATCTGGTCAAGGAGCTGTCAGATTCCCTCTCGGGTAACCTACCTGAGCAGCTAGCCCAGTCGGTTAGCTCTCAGTTGGCTATCCTTACCTCGATTTCTAACTCGTCCATGAGGCTCATTTCATATGCGGCCGAAGGGGCGGGCAGAGTGGCAGGCACAGGCGTGGCTCACGGAGACAAGCCTGGCTCCGTTGTGTCATTTTGCGGAGGCCTTCAAGTCTTCCTTCACGACGCTCCCTTTGATGGGTCCTCTTTGTTTGGACCTAAGGTTAAAGACACTCTTACCGCTGTGAGCAAGAGGGAAAAACTTTATCTGCCGTAGGTGCACGTTATTCCACTCCCTTCGGCCTTATCCCAAGGCTAAAGAGGAGGGAAGATGTGGTTCCGCAAATCACAGAAGTTTTTCCTCAACAGCAGGAAGATTCCCTTCCAGAGGCAGAGGACGGGAAATTTTTCTGGGAGATGCCGCCCCAGAGGCAGAGGGCCCCGCAATTCTGGAGACCATGAGTCCTTTCGTGGCTCTTCAGCCTCCCACACTTCATGAGGGATTGCCCGGCTGTGCTGCTCGAGCCAGTCGGGTGCCGTTTGCCAAGTACCTAAAAGCCTGGGAGTCTATCACTCAGGACAGATGGGTGCTGGATTATTGCCGGAGGTTACGCCATTCCTTCACACACTCACCCCCACCGTCCCAAAAAATCCCGGACCCACCACCCAGTCAAAGGGAAATTGCAGCCGCAGAAGCGCCAAAGCTGCTAGAAAAGGAGTCATCCAACCGGTCCCCACAGACCAGATCGATCCGAAATTACTCAAGGTTCTTTTAGTGCCAAAAAAGACAGGGGACCTGAGACCAATATTGGATCTCAGCAAACTAAACCAATCCGTCATGAAATCCAAATTCCGAATGGTCACTTTACAATCCATTCTCCCATTGTTGGAGAAGGATGTTTGGATGTGCTCCATAGATCTCAAGGACGCCTATTATCACATACCGATACATCGGGCGCCCAGGAAGTATCTGCGCTTCAGCCTGGGAGACAGTCATTTCCAATTTTGTGCACTGCCCTTTGGTCTCACCACAGCCCCCAGGGTGTTCACCAAGTGTTTGGCAGTAGTGACTGCTCACCTGAGGAGTCTTGGATTCCAAGTGTTTCCCTATCTGGACGACTGGCTCCTGACTGCCACCACCAGGCATCTACTAATGGACAACCTCAAAGCCACCATCTCCTGGGTGCTACCCTGGGAATTGCATTCAATTGGTCAAAGTCTGTCTTGCTGCCCTCTCAGCATAAGGTTCATAGGAGCAGAGATAGACTCAAAATTGATGCTCTTTCTTCCTACCGAAAGGATTCAAACTTTACAAGGTCAAGTTCAAGCCCTGCTTTCAAGATCCAAAGCCCCAGCCAGGATGGTCCTGCAACTTTTAGGTTCGATGTCTGCCACGGTTCTCCTAGTTCCACTGGCAAGATTGCACATGAGGATTCTTCAGTGGCTGTTATCGACTCAATGGTCCTTTCAGAATCTCCCTCAATCACCCCATTATGATTACAGAACGTGCAAACGGGACCCCCGCTGGTGGCGTCAGCCGAGTATTGTGAATCAGGGAAGACCTTTTGTTATCCCTCCGTGGCCACCCTGACGACGGATGCCTCCCAGACAGGGTGGGGGGGGGCATTGTCTGGGCAGGTTAGTTCAGGGTTCTTGGCTTCCAGACGAAACCTTTCTCCATATCAATGTATTGGAAATGAGGGCTGTACTTCTGTCCCTACAGGCCTCCACAAGTTTCTCCCTCAAGGCATTATCGCTATCCACACAGACAACATGTCGGTGGTCTGGTATCTAAACAAACAAGGAGGGACCAGATCTTACCCCCTTTGCAGAGAGGCCATGAGGATGTGGGAATGGGCTGTAGCTACCAACCGTTTCTTGGTAGCGACCCACATTCCAGGGAAATCCAATATATTGGCAGACAGATTAAGCAGGACGATTCTCTCTCCTCACGAGTGGTCCCTGAACCAAACAGTAGCAGCTCAGGTTTTCAGAAGATGGGGGACCCCGTGCTGCACCTATTTGCAACACCACAAAACGCAAAGTGCAAAGGTTCTTCTCCTTGACTCCACGTCAGGGGAGGCAGCTATGGATGCTCTAGTCCAACCTTGGCCAACAGGACTACTTTATGCCTTTCCTCCGGTTCCACTTCTCCCAAAGTCATCCAGAAAGCTTCTCAATTGGGGTCCACAATGATACTAATTGCTCCGACTGGCCTCGTCAGGTATGGTTTCCTGCCTGAAGAAACATGCTGTGGACGATCCTTGGTTTTGGATCTAACTCCGGATCTGCTGATTCATCAGTCGGGACAACACCAGTCCCTTCACACTTTGAAATTGACAGCTTGGCTCCTCCACTTCCGACTTTAGTCAGAAATCACACCTTAGACCCGAAGTTATTCACATTTTATCTTCGCCCACAAACCCACCACTAAGAAATTGTACCTCAGTAAGTGGAAGAGGTTTGCTATCTGGGCTCAACTCAGGGCTTAGACCCTATCACTGCCCGTTCCAGAGGTTTTGAAATTTTAACATCCTTGTTTAATCAACGATGTTCAGTCTCTACTATTAAAGTCCAACTAGCAGCTATCTCTAAATTTCACGAATCCATGGATCCACCGTTGATGAGCAGCAGATTATGCAAAACTTTCATTAAAGGTGCTGGGTTGTTAAGACCCCCAGTTTTTCATCCTGCGCCTCCGTGGGATCTTGATTTGGTACTTCGTGCCTTAACATCTTCCCCTTTCGAACCGGCTGCTACATGTGAGTTAAAATATCCGTCTTGGAAAACTGCCTTCTTAGTTGCAATTACCTCTGCAAGAAGAGTTTCAGAGCTTCAAGCCCTATCTGTCAAACCACCGTACTTGATTTTTCACAAGGATAGAGTATCACTTAGGCCTAACCCATCTTTTGTCCCAAAGGTTTGTTCTAATCTCTGTCTCCAACAATCTCTAGAGCTACCAGTTTTCTTTCTAAAATTCTCCAACGAAGCGGAGTACACCCTCCATAAATTGGATGTTCACAGGCAATTGCGCTTCTATCTAGACAGGACTCAGCAAATTCGAAAATCAGACCAGTTGTTTGTGTCCTTTTCAGACAATAAATTGGGTAAAACCATTACTAAAGCTACTATCTCCAAATGGATTAGAGATTGTATAACTCAGGCTTATTCCTCTTCAAATAAGCAACTTACAACATCTATCAAAGCTCACTCTACCAGAGCTATGGCTACTTCTATTGCTTTTCATTCCAAGCTCGCTATTTCTGAGATTTGTGCTGCTACTTGGTCCAACCCGCACACTTTCATTTCCCACTATAAATTGGATGTGGCATCTAAAGGGCGAGCATCATTTGGTTCCACGGTACTCAGGAGTGTTTTCCAGTGAGCCACCCAGGATTCAGGTGCTAGGGATGCTGTCCCATCAGTCAGAATGTAGGCGAGATAGGATCACATAACATCTTTTAGTTATGTACTCACCATAACTTCAGATGTTTGGGATCCATCTCGCCTACATTCCTCATACCCACCCTCCTTCCCCCTGCCTTGGAGATCAGAAGAGATTGAACGGTTTTGAGTTCTACTGTTTTTATCTTGTTTCATCTGATGATGTTATATAAGTAGTGCGTGCATGTGTGCATGTATGCGGACAAACTAGATCTGGGGGACTGGTAGTGGTGCATCCTGGGATATAGTAAGCTCAGCCAATAAGAGACTTCGCTCTTTGGCATAAGCGTGCCGAGTCGGAGCTGAGGGATCTGCTCCGAATCCATCAGTCAGAATGTAGGCGAGATGGATCCCAAACATCTGAAGTTATGGTGAGTACATAACTAAAAGTTTTGAGTGATTATCTTTAACAGAATTAGAAGAACCTGAATATAACTCAGTGTGAAGAGAGGTGAAAAGTTGAATAATCTCTTCATCAGTATTATATAATCTGTTATTATAAGATAAAGATGTAATATTTGGATTTCTGAAGTTAACTTTAATAATTCTCGCTAACAATTTAGATGGAACCTGGGCCCACTCTGAATATGAAGCAAGTAGCTTTTGTTCAGCTAAGGAGAGGTTATTTTGGTGAAGCAGAATTAAATCTTTCTGACAATCAAAAATTTGTTTTTCTAAAGTAGCATCATAGTTCAGACTAAGATGATTTTCCAACGAAGAAATTCTTGATTTTAAGAATTCCTCTTTCTTAAAGTATTGTTTTTGAAAAAGCAGCTTTACTAATAAATAAACCTCTTAATCTTGCTTTACATGCAGCCCATTGTATGTCATAAGGAATGTCTGATGATTCAAGACTATTCACCATTTCATTTAGGATTTCTGAAGCTTGTTTGCAAATATCTTCATTTGACAATAAGTTATTATTTAAGGTCCACTTATTAAACAGTTTTATTTTTGATATTGGGTTTTATGTTCAATTTTAGTGAAATTCTTGAGTGATCCGAAAAGAATCTGGGTTCTGTAGTAAAGTCCACAATATATTTTGAAATATAATCTGAAATTAGAAAGAAGTCTAATCTGGACCACGAATGATAGCACTTAGAATAATAAGTATATATATCATTCTTGTTTATATTTTTAACAGTGCGGAGGGAATCTATTAAGTTATATTCTGTCATCAAATCATTTAGAGCCAGAGTAGATTGAAGATTATAGGTGACAGTGGAGCGGGAACGATCAATTACAGGGTTTATAACTGCATTCCAGTCACCACCCACTATAATATGATGATCCTTATATGATGCAAGAATATTGTAAATTTTTAAAATGAACAAATGTTGTGAATTACATGGGCCATATAGATTTAAAATTAATAAGGGTTTGTCCAAACCAGCAATAGAAGCAGTAAATAAGCACCACCTCCCCTCATCATCAAATTTCTCATCAATAATATTCCCAATGAATTTTTGTTTAATGATTATAGCTACACCTCTGGAGTTAGATGAGTCACCTGAAGCTATAATCTTTTGATCCATTTTTTTAACTCTTTATTCCAATCAATACGTGAAATATGGGTCTCTTGAATAAAACAAATGTTAGCCTGTGATTTGAAGATCATATGAAATAATAGTGACTTTTTCGCTTTATCTTGAATGCCTCTAACATTCCAAGAATCTAAAATTATGTCAACAGGCATATTCTACAAGTATAATCATTATTGATGCTATAAAAGTGAACTCAAGGTGCAAATCCAACACAACATTAAAAAGAAGAAGAAAAAAATAAAAGAAAAAAACAGTCTTTAAGTATTCAAGCAAGTCATCAAATAACATTTGTTGAAAAAAAAAGAAAAAAGTTTTTTTAAGAATCATGAAATGTATAATAATAACCTTTATCCTAACCCTAGTGCCTACCCACCAATCCCCCTGTGATAAAGGAAGAGCAGAAGAATATGAAAAAAACATTGTAATTATAGATAATAATAACCTCAAGTTAGAATACCAATGACTCAAAGGAAGCCTAACATAACATAAAGTCTGAGTAATACTACTAAAAATATATACAAAATTAACTAATTTCAAGACGTCCAACATGCTTAATCCCTACTTCTAATACTAATCTAAAGCTCCTATCCTTAAATTGAAATTTATAGTGATTAAATGTATTTCCTCAAGTATTTCAAGAGAAAGAGAAACAAGTAAATAATAAATAAATCACACTCTGCTTAACTAGAACACTCTATCATAAGAAGTAATACAATTAAAACTGAAAGATATGTAAGATAACATATATAAGTATAACAAAACCAACTGGTAACATTATAATATAAGTAAATAAGCATAGCATTATTGAACTAAAGATAATAGTCATGCACTATCTACTGAACCTTCTTTAGTACTTTAGTGATAATTTCATTAATCAACATGACCATTAGTATGATAAAAGCACTAATACCTGTAGAATGAGTATTTAGTTATAGTTCAAATAAAGGAAAAACAACTACCAAGCAAGCATATCTCAAAATGAAAAACAATTCAGTCTGAGATGCATCTATTAACTAGATAATAATAGTACAGGAACTATTCAAAATGAAATATTATAAGCTGTAAGGTTTTAACACTAGTTAATATACATGAATAAAGTATAATTATATTATTAAATAGTAACTTAAACAGCATCATATATATTGGACTGAATGTACAACAATGTGCATACATATAATTTTAAATCTACTTTTTGAATATTTTATTAATGACTCTGTTAGGTTATGTAGCCATACTATTCTTCTAAGCTATAGATGTAACATAGCAAAACAGCATGAAAAGACAAGGCTTTTAAAGTAAACATTTTGAACATCTAATTAAAACAGAAACAAACAAGCTAAATGCAGTAAATCTAAGGGCTTAAATATATACATGTAGATTCAGCTAATCATATTAAAGATAGTTATTTCAAACCTTTCAAATAAGTAAAGGCTTTCTTAAACATAAACTACTAATCATAAATATCACATCCAGCCTCTGAGAAGAGAGAGAGCAGAGAATAGAAAGAACATGAAACTTTCATATGAACAGGTATACTTTGTAACATTTGTCAAATTAAACACTTCAGTATAATATAAAATATTGTATGAAAGAATATTCTGAATAGGAAAATATGTTCATTTCTTTACACATCCTTTAGAATTTTAATATATAAAACTAACCTGTTCATTTGTTTCCAGAAACATTTTCACTCTGCTTTATGAAAGTAGCAGCTTGCTTTGAAGTCATGCAGACACAGTAAAAGTCACTGAATATATTATGTGACATGAATCTGTTTAAATTTAAAAAGCAACCTTCATTTATGAAGAGAAAACACTTTAAATAATAGCCAGATCTATTAAAAAGTTAGTGCTATTGAATACTTGTTGAAAACAAGCAGACTTGTGTATTTGAAACTGTCCTTCTTTCCTCACAAATGATGACATCACCATCCATCTCAGAGAGACTGTAGTGTGCGCATGTTCATGCAGAGCATCAGCTGGAACTCTGAGGGGAAGATTTTCTTGCTAGAATGTTGAGATGGAATGTTTTTCCCTCCAAAAATCATTTAGTTTACACAGAAGGCTGTAACTCCAAAGCTTGTAGTATAATTAACATAATATCTATTTACACAGCAAGCATATGTGAGAAAAAGAGAAAAAAGTAAATACAGGAATTAAAATGCTTCTATTAATCCACACAAATCTAACAAGCATATATCCTGTCACTGCACACTGTCACACCAAATCCATCATGTGTAAATTACATGACAAGTTCTTAAGGTAATATAATTATGTCACACCAGAATTACAAATCATGTAACACAAATACTGTCAGATTAAAGAAAAGAAAAGATCAAACCTTATTGTAGTTCTTTAACAGTAGAATATTAAGATACAGTGTCAGGAAGCTTTTTAAATGTTTTAAGAAAAATGTCTTTTGCATCTTTAGGATCTGAACATACAAATCTTTTGTCATTAGCTGTGAAAGACAAGGTATTAGGATATGCCATTCGAAATCTAATCCCTCTTTTATCAAGTCAGCACAATAGGGGGCTAGTTTTTGTCTATTTAATTTGATCTGTGCAGGAACATCTTGGGAAAATGATAGTTTGTGAGACTTCCATATGAATTGTTTCTTTGTTTTAGCAGTTTCTAGGATCTGGAAAGTGTCTTGAAAGTTTAGTAACTTAGTATAAATTAACCTTGGTGTGGAAGAATCTTGCTTTGTACGCAGTGCTCTGTGTGCTCTCTCTACAATTATAGATTTTGAAGAAGCTTCACAATTTAACAGTGTTTCAAAGATATTTTTAGTCACAGATAACAAGTTTTTATTGTCATAAGATTCAGGTAAACCACGAATAATGATGTTATTTCTTCGAATCCTGGCTTCCAGATCCAATATTTTAGCTTGTAAATCTGAAACAGTTTTATCTCTAGATTTAAAGTCACTTTCCAATAAGTCTGTTTTAACCTCCAAAGCTAAGATTTTATTTTCAATAGTAACAATACTATCATTTATTTGCTTTAAAGATTTACTAAAGTCTGCAAACTGTTCTGAAAAGTTTTGTATAGCACTTTGGATTGGTTTTAATGCTATTTTTAGTTCTTCTAAAAGGAAATTTGAGCCATTTAAATCTTTATTACTTACATTAATGGTTTCTGTTGGTTGTCTAGATGATTTCAGTCTTTTGAACCTGAATCTTTTCAGGAGAGAGCAATGAAGTATATTTGGCCTTTGTAGGCTGAGTGTCCATGGAGTCAGATTTTGTAGCCATGCCCAGAAATGGAATGCAGTCAACAGGATACCAGGAACCAGGAACAGACTGGAGCAGTAGGAGTCCCAGCAGCAGAGAGACCAAGAATGTTCTGAGGTAAAATAAATCCCAGGATAATAAGTCCAGAAGAAAAAATAATCCAAATGCGTAGAAAAAGATTTATAAAATCTTTTAGTATAAAAATTTGAGGAAAAAGGTTGATGTAAAGTTGTAAAAAAAACCCAAAAGTTAAATAGCTGTGAGGAGCTCAGAGAGTAAGGACTAGACTAGTCGGCGGCCATCTTGGAATCAGCTTCAATCAATGTACTGAAGATGAGAATGGTACTTTTGGCATTGCAGTACTTTCAGGACTCTCTTCCTCTGGGTATGATTGCTATTCAGACGGACAACATGTCAGTGGTCTGGTATTTGAACAAACAAAGAGGAACCAGGTCCTACCCCCTTTGTCGCGTGACTCTGAGTATGGCAGTGGGCTACATCCACCCAGTGCTTTCTGTTGGCAATGCACATCCCGGGGAAATCCAAAGTGATAGCAGACAAGCTGAGCAGGGCAATCTTGTTGCCCCATGAGTGGTCTCTCAAGCAACAAATAGCGGACAGGATTTTCCACAGGTGGGGCCAGCCTTGCTGTGACCTCTTTGCCAGTCACATGAACATGAAATGCAGAAGCTATTTTGCCCTGATTCCCCCTCTGAGAGAAGCCCCAAGGGACACACTCATAAACGATTGGCCTCCGGGTCTCCTCTATGGATTTCTACCAATCCCGTTGATACCCAAGGTTCTACAGAAAGCAAAAACCCTGGGAAGCACAATCGTTCTCATAGCCCCTCATTGGCCTTGTCAGTTCTGGTTCCCCTTCCTTCATCTTCATCTTTTGGAGGACCCTCGGATTCTGGACCCAGTTCCAGACCTTCTGACGCACTCGTCGGGGGAACGTCATCCCTCTCTGTAGTCCCTGAAGCTGACAGCTTGGCTGCTCCATTTCCCATCATAGCCAGGTTCTACAACCTTTCCAATGAGACAAAGCAAATTCTCTTATCCTCCCATAAATCTTCTGTGAGGAAACTATATCCTAGCAAATGGAAAAAATTCTCTATATGGGCCTCTAAAAACAATATTGATCCTTATCAAGCTCCTATGGCCTCCATTGTAGAGTTCTTAACCATGATTTTCAACAAAGGAGCTGCGGCAGCAACAGTTCGTGTTCAACTGGCTGCTGTTTCTAATTTTCATCTTGGATTCAAAGGATTGAATATCACATCACACAAGTTATCCAAAGCCTTTCTCAAAGAGACCTTTCATATTAGGCCACCTGTGAGATCTCCCTATTCTCCATGGAACCTAAATTTATGCTTTCCCACATAATTCTTCTACCATTTGAACCAGCTTCCTCATGTGACCTCAATTTTTGTCATGGAAAACCATCTTTTAGTAGCTATTACTTCTGCCTGCAGAGTGTCAGAGCTTCAGTCTTTATCCATCAATCCTCCTTATTTGATATTTTATGCTGACAGAGTCTCACTTAAAACAAACCCTGCATTCTTGCCCAAAGTCTGCACTGAAACCAATCTCAACCAAACAACTGATTTGCCAGTCTTCTTCCCCAACGATTCAAACAATTTAGAGTACATGCTGCACAAACCTGATGTTCACAGACAGCTCAGATTTTATTTGGATAGAACAAAAGATTTTAGGAAATCAGGCCAGCTTTTTGTTTCATTTTCAGACTCCAGAAGAGGTAGACCATTGGCTAAAACAACTCTTTCTAAATGGTTATCTGATTGTATTACCTTTGCTTATTCAGCTGCTAACATGCCTTTATAGCATAAAATTAAAGCTCACTCAACCAGAGCTGTTTCTACATCCTCGGCCTTTTCTGCCAGACTTCCTATTGATAACATTTGTGCAGCAGCCTCTTGGTCAGAACCTCATACCTTTATCACTCATTACAAAGTTGATAAGGCCTCTAGGGACATGGCTTCCTTTGGATCCACTGTCCTGAGAAATATACTCCCGTGAGCCACTCGAGGTTGATGGTACTTCGGACGCTACCCATCAGTAAAGAATGAACGGCGAGATAGAACAACTTCACATAAAGAAGTTATGTATTTACCATAATGTTCCATGTGAGTTGTTCATCTCGCCTTCATTCTTACGTCCCTCCCTCCTACCCTCTCCTAGGCTGTTATATGACCGAGATGCTGGTTCCATCTTGGTTGCTCAATCCTTCTTTACTTTTTTCTTGGGAGTGAAAGAATGACATATGTTATTATTATATGCAGCAAACAAGATCTGAGGTAACCTCAGGTGCATCATGGGATAGGGACTTGGCCTCAAGCTATTTGAAGACATCGAGCTTTGCAACTGGCCGTATTGGAGCTGAGGGATCGGCTCCGAACCCATCAGTAAAGAATGAGAACGAGATGAACAACTCACATGGAATGTTATGGTAAGTACACAACTTCTTTGTGTCTCATATTGTACTGTTAATACAATGCAGGGAGGATAATTGCTGAAGGTGCTCATTAACAAATCACAGCTGTAACAAAGCCTGGTTTATATCCCTTGTCTGTCTCTTATTTACCTTTCCAGTACTTCCCAGCTATGATTACACTTATCCGACCAATAGAATTTTCTTCTATCAATATTCCAAATAATGCATTCTTAAAACTGAAACTAATCATTACTCTGCCAACAAAATGCATATTATATTAAAAATCTGCACTGTTTTCAATAGGAGAAGGGCTAGACAATTTCTGGAAGGTACTTGTAGAAGGAAAAAACTGTACAGTGGAAATACCACCTGAAAGATTTAATACTAAATTATGGTATGATTCTGATGACCAGAAGGCAGGAAAAATACGTACATCTCGTGCAGCTCTCATAGACAAGTAAGTAAATATGGCTTACTACTCACCCATGTGCATATGCATTATTTTTACTTTGTTTTAATTATAAATTCAGACTTTTATACAAACACTTTCAGGTCAAAGGAAAACTGAAGAATGTTCATCATTTTTGTGCAACCTTCATTAAAAATGCATGCTTACCTGTATTTTTGTAGCCAGCTAATCATCTGTAAAAATCATATTTATAAATACTGCATGCTATATAAAACTACTTAAAATCTTTGATACCTTGAAGACAGCTTTCTAGTGTGATTCTGACGTGTATTTTAATGTATACTCTTGAGATGCACAGTTGTGTTTAAGCCATATTATTATAATTGTAAAGTATGCAACACCATTTAATTAAATCAGATATGACAGCTGAATTTACATGTCATATTAATAATCACTCGGAATAATTCCAGATTTGCTTGCTGTTTAGCTTCAATGAGTTTGATCACAAGCTGTTTGATATCTCCGAGGCGGAAACTGAACGTATGGATCCACAACATAAACTCCTTCTGGAATGTACTTATCATGCTTTGGAAGATGCCGGAACACCAGTAGAAAACATTAGTGGAACAAAAACGGGAGTATTCATTGGTAAGAGCATCCCATTTTTGTATGAAAGGCAATATTAACAGCACATTGTTGTTGCAACCTAAAGCTGTGGGGGGGTTCCATGACTTGTATGTAGTGCAAGCACTGGCTTCTGTGCTTCTGGCTGCTTGTATTTTGTAGTTTATAACATACATGCATGTCATTGCTTAGTATCTGAGGTACATGATCATTCAACAGTTTGTAGATTGCAGAAGAACCACATAAAGGCTAGAGACTTGGACATGCTGGGCATTGAATTAAGTTGTACCTGAACTTTTTCATATGTATTTGATAAAGTAAAATAAACTGTTTGCAATAGCTTGCATGTCCCCAGAGTAACAAGGAAATGAAAGGAGAAATTTCAGATGACGCCATCAAAATAATAAGCATTTTTCAGTCTGTTTAAAATAAACTGAGACTTCTTCAGAACAGTTAAAATTAAGCAAGTACACTGTTTAAATAACAAAGTCTTCTCTCAAATGATTAAACATCAAAGAACAGAACCACTCACAGACGTTTTGTAACAAGTTATATTAAAGAACTACCTTTTCAAACTATAAAATGTTGCCATTAAAATGCCTTTAAATCCCCCTCAGTTTTAAAATAATACTAATAAATCTACTCAGACCAGGCGGTTAACCAGCATTTAAGCTCACCTGCCAGTCAAATTCCCATTTCTCAAGCAAACTGTTGATATCACCACCAAAAGTCCATTTACTTTATAATGAGGAATAAAACCTTTCTTGATGGCAACTCAGCAAATGCATAAAAGAGGATTATTTTGATTTTACATCTGAACAGAATGCAAATGGTTTATGTTTGCTTGACAGCTTCCAAGCCATTTTACCAATGTAGAATCTGTCACACCTCAGGCAAGTGGGTTCCTATCACATAGTCAAACTTGTACAAGTCCGAACCCCATATGGTCGAGACCGTATGTTCGAACTTGTACAAGTTTGAGCATTTAAATGGAAATCTCCATAAGGGGAGGTTTCCTTTTATTTCAATGTGGTGTGATCTCGGAGTTGGTATATTTAAGTAACAGGGGGTGCAGGGGGGCTTGCCCCCCCTGCTTACAACAGTTTATTTTGTTTTTACTTCTTCTTTTTGTCGTCACTAGTCGAAGTTTTGTAACTTCGAACGGAATGGTTCAAACATTCCGTGTTCGAAGTTATAAAACTTCAACTATGTGATATAGACCCAGGCATGTTGTTATATAAGCATTTCTTTCATACATGCAATCAAACCTCTTCTTGGCACCAAAATATTTAACTATATGCTCAAGGATTAAGGAAAATATTTTCCTGATAAGTCTGCATTGATTTCAAACCTGTATTGATAGTGTTAACAGTTTTATGTATACATACATACATATATATATATATATATATACATATATATATATATATATACATGTATATATATATATATATATATATATATATATATATATGTATATATACGCACATATATACGTGTGTGTGTGTGTGTGTGTGTATATATATATATATATATATATATCACTCCATTGTTCTTTACTGTGATATTAAATTATCTCTTTTATGTTCATCTTCCATTATTTAAGAGAAATCATTTTTTTCACTAATCGTTATCAAATTCCAATTGAACAAGCTCAAACCCTGGTCTCTCTCTGCTGTCAATCTCCCTCCCCACTTTCTTAAGTTTGCTGCCACCTCTATTGCCTACTCTATTTCTATCCTTATAAATCGCTCTGTTACTGAGGCACTCATCCCGAACATATAGAAATTCTTTTTACACTATCCCACTCCACAAGGGAGGTAACTCCACTGACCCCTCAAACTGTCGTCCTATAGCTATACTATCCCCAATATCCAAGATACTTGAAAACTGTATTCACTCCCAGCTACTCAAATACCTGCTTGAAAATAATTTTCTAACTCTCTCCCAATACGGATTTAGACCTCACCATAGCACATCTACTGCACTTCTCTCATTCACTCAAGCAGTGGCAGAAACCCGTGATAACAACCTACTTCTCTCCTGTCTATTTTTAGATCGCTCCAAAGCCTTTGATATCGTCTCCCACTCTAAACTGTTAACTAAACTTTCTGACCTTCACCCCCCCCCCATATCCTGGTTCTCTAGTTATTTATCTAACAGACTTCAGTCTATATGCTGGAAAACCACCACCTCTCCTTTTCTGCCCATCAACACAGGAGTTCCCTAATGTTCTATCCTGGGTCCCTTCTTGTTCAACATGTTTACTAATAACTTACACTCTGCTGCTAACCTCTCAACCCTTTTACAATATACTGATGACTCCACCCTCATAACCACAGCCAACACCATCAGTGAACTTCTTTCACATACCCAAAATACTTTTACTTCCATAGAGACATGGCTGACTGACAGCCAATTAATATTTAACCCCCCCAAAAAAAAACTCTTGTTGTTCCTTCCAAAAAACCTTGCACAACATAAATCCTACTTTACCATTACCTTCTTCAACAACACCTTCATCCAACCCAAACCACATACCAAATTATTTGGTGCTACCATCGATGATGAACTCAAATTCGACCTACACATCAGTTTATGCATAAAAAAAAAAAAACTCACCAGAAACATGGCCTAATATACCGTAATCGCAAATTTCTCTCTAACTCCTCTAAACCCAACCCTAGCCTTATCTCTCCTCTTACCCAGTCTACTATATGCAGCCCCAGTCCTCACTAACCCTCAGTCTTCTCTTCTCAGCAAACTAGAACAAACCTACAATAAAATAGCTAAATTTGCTGCAAACCTCTCCTGTAAATCTCATCACTGTCTCGCCTTTACATACCTACAGTGGCCAGAATAAACAAATCAACTTCTCCTTCCACAACTAGCTATGATCCACTCAATTCTTTACAACCCTACATCCTGCCCCTCTGTCTCTAATATTGTATCACAATATATAACCCCCTATGACAACTCCGCTCATCAGAAAAAAACATCTGCTGGACATATACAAACTATCTAAAAGCATTGGGAAGTCATTGTATACATTCTCAGTGGCTCACTCCTGGAACTCCCTTCCTTATAATATAAGAAGTATCCCCCATAAATCACAATTCATACTAGCACTCAAGCACTACCTGCAGAACACCTGGTCCTGCCCCTGTCTAGCTCCAACCTGAATTCCTAAAACCTGTGCCTTTTACATACCATCTTTTTCCCCATTTTCTCTCCTTACTCCTCTACTGTGGAAAAACTTCCACAGTTCCCTATTTGTGTAAATAACTCCTTTGTTTTTCTCCTAACTGCCCCTATATCTTGTAGCTAATGAACATTATTCCATTTTTTTTTTGCAAAAACCTGTACATAACAGCTTTAATTGTGTTATTATCTGCTGTTGTAGAAACTCTTTCTGAGATATAATTTCTTTTTATATGACTGTATTTACTTTGTCTATGACTGACTGTAATTTGTAATTGGAGCTTTTCTCCCTCGGGTCTCCACTGAAAATGGGTCTTTGGCTCAGTTGGACCAACCTGGTTAACAAATGGCAATAAATAAATAAATAAACATAAATAAAATCCTTTTAAGCTTTGGCAAAAATACATTGTCTTCTGTAGTTAAGTTGTGTATATAATTAGCCTGATTTCTAATAACATTATCCTTTACATGCCATGGGTGCCAAGAGCCAGCATGCAGGTAGCTATTGATAAATTCAGTCTGAAATAATGAGTACTTCATGTATATCCCAGTTAGCTGGGCACTCACTGATCCTGTGAGAATCTCCATTGAATCTATCACACTACTTAGATACCTGAGTTTGCAGCTAGCTCAGATACTTAAATTTTGGACTTTAATTAACACATTGAAAAACAAAGACTTTTAGTCATGGAAGATCTCTTACTTTTTGTCACCTAGGGAAAGGAAAGTAAAAAGAACGAGAATTATACTTCTGTAATTGGTATATATTAATTCACATAGCTGCTCAACATCCCAGAAAAAAGTCTTTCTTACAAAATAATTTGCACACCCCTTACCCTAATCCCACTGCCTGAACACCACTGAAATATAAAGTCTAGATGACTACCAGTTAATAAACAATCAGATTGTCTTATAGCTTCTCTGATATTTAAAATTTTAAAATTATATACTGTAATTACATGTTCCTTGTCAATAAAACCATCATCTGCAACAATATTTTCTGATCATAATTTAACAAGGCCACCTGAATAATACATTCCAAAAATGAACTCTTATTCAGTTATTGTCCATTCTCAGTCCTAGGACACAAAACCTGGGACTTAACTCCCCTCTTTCTATATCTCTTTACAACCATAAACAGTTTCAGTATCAGCCATTGAATTTGCAAAATCTCTCATATTCTCAACATCTGTCACTTAATTCCTCGCCCTGTACACTTTACCAGTATTCTGTGCCTTAAGATCCCTTTTACTTAGTCTGGAAACCCAGAATAAAAAGCTTCATCCCATGACTTCCCTACTAATAAAAGGCATTATAACTTGCAGTTTTGTCAACCCCACCTACTGCTTGGCTGCACAATGTGCTATGTTACACACAGTCTAATAAAGGTAAAGTTAGTTCACAAAGTTCATATATAGTTCACTTAAAGTATATTACATATTAACACAGCTGAATGCACTGTTCTTCAGCATACATAAATAAGATACCTCTCAACCTCTCAGCGCAAAAAAATGGACAAACCTGACAGAATGGGTGGCAAAGGCTCAAAAACACAGACAGATTTTAAACATTGCTCTTATAAACTTAGTAAGTTGATAGAATAACAGGATTTGTTCTAACATGCATTTTTCTGAAGCATATGAAGTCTGAAACATAAACGTGTATCATTATTTAGTGATTTCAATCTTCAGATTATCCCAATAATTTGCCAGAAAATCATAAATTTTATGAGGAACAGACCAAAAATATGAAGCAAAAATTTGGACAGTTGAGTGGTATGAAGTAACATACTTGTGCTTTTATTAACTCTTGTATAATATTAAGGAAAGTAGATCTCGTAAATGTGCTTGCTACTTTAATGTGTATTGTGCAGCCAGACAAAGTATAAAATATGCCCAGCTGGATCAGACTATTACATTGGATGACAAAGTAGAAAATGAATAAGTTAAACAATAGTGGAATAAAGCCTCGACAGAATATGAAAAGAAAAGAAGCACAGTCCCAAAACGTTAGATGCAGCACACTGTAGAGCTAATGAACACATAAATGAAGAAATCTGTACCCAACAGTCTATAAACCTATCCTGGGAACTGCCTGCAGACCCAGATAGTCCAAGCAGAATATTTGGGTTGGGCATCAGCTACTCTCATTGACAATATTGAGAAGAAAAAAAAACATGGTCAGAACTTTGAAAGATAGCTGTGATCTAATCAGCAGTTAACAAATCTTGTAGCACTGGAGTAATATGACAAAAATTAGGTGTACCAGTCAACAAACATGGTGTAGAGCTTCATACAAGTTGTTACTGATTGTGAGTCAGAAAACACCACAGGTAGAAAATGCTGCAATAATCAAGCCAAAATGAGACCAAAGCATGCACCACTAACAGAAGGACATGATGGGTGCTCATGACTGGTGCAATAGTCAATGTGTCATCAGAGATCACACCAAGACTTTGGTCATTCAACATAAACTCCAAATAATGACTCCCTCCTATAGATAACTTTTAGGTTAATGCACAGAACAGTGGAAGGACAAACCCAGGGATTCATTAATGCCCACTAAGTGTACACTGTTCTGAATGAACAGACAAAACAAGCATAACTCACACTTTCTTCCTCCTAATTTTAGTTTTCCTTCTCTTTTTCTTACAGCCTTAAATGTTGAGGGGATTCATAAAAGTTACCACAAAGTGCAGACTACGTGTACACTTAGTGTAATCTTTCTGAATGACCAGAAAGCACAAAAAATGTGGTATAGATGTTCTTAAATATAAAGCATGTACACTTAGTGAAGACATTAATGAATCTGGCCTGTGGGCTATGCATGACTGTATCTCCCTAAATAATAAATTATGTAATTTAATAAATAATAATAAATAAATAACTAAATAAATATCTGATATGCATTAAGAATTTTAATACACGTCATAAAAAACAGAAAATTTTGAAATCAATGCAAAATGTACTAAAACCTAAACAGACTGCCCATACCCTGCAACTGTCCCTGATTTTCTTTAATATTCTTGATTTTTGTCTCATATTTGTTCTGTTACTTGTAAAATGTTTGATACTCTAGGAAATTACTGAGGACTGCAGTCAGTCAGTAATGCCAGACATTAGAGCTTCATAGCTTGTTTTGCCAGAAAATACAGTTTGATGCAGAAACTGTTATCAACCCAGTAGAAAAGACCTTCACATTCCCCTGAAATTGTATCCCAGACCTTTTCTGTAAGTTTATTCACAACATCCATATTAACTTATGATTAAAATTAACTGCACTTTAAATTGTTTACTTATGTATCTCTCATTACAAAGACTCATAACCAGAAACCAGAAGTAAGTGGTCAGACTGAACCCTAGCAGTGTAGGCAGTGTTGCATGAGCTACTACAACAATTAAAGCATAACAGTTAATTGTAGTTTTGTGAAAGACTGTCCCTGAGACTTTTATAACCCAACACCGATTAAACAGCATCAATGCCTTTCTTACTTCCATTTCCAAAAACTTAAAACCAAATATAAAAGTAATATAAATACTTATGTAAACAAGAGTCTGTTATAATATCCCTATAGTGGAATTATGTTGTCATAGTATTAAGCCATGTTCATCAGTTACACATATCACATTTTATGAGCTATGGATATTATATTTTATCATTCACTAGAAAAAAAAGAGTTAAAACTGGCTTAATATGAGAAAACAAATATCCAGTATATTTGCCAATGTTTAAAATGTAATGTTAAACATCATCTTAGAAAGGAAACATTTAATTTCTGACAGAATCGTTTTAGGAAACAGACAATGTGACTACTAATGTGTCATGTGAAGCCTATCTGTAACTATTTATATTTTATTTTCTGAAGTTTTACTTAACCTTTGTCTTCTTCAGTACAATTGCACATTTCTAGTTATTTTTTCAGCTTGTTTATTGGGTATTGTATAATTCCTTTCCATATCTTTGGAGTTAGTGGTTGTATTGTTGTTTTGAACATGTATGACAGCTTTCAATATGTTGAAGACCTTTATTTTATCTCATGGTTCTTGTCGCTCATCCAGTCAGGATAAAACAGATGAATAGTTGTGGGTTCAGGTCAAGCAGCTTTATTATATACAAACACATCAAGACTGAGGCTTAATAACTTAAATAAACTTATAAACAGACTGACTACCACACTCATACATGTTAACACTCTGGCTGTTCTCTCAAAATGGCACTGCTACCTGCACAAGTTCTCTATTTATATGCACCTGCCCTCACTTTGAAATGCTTCTTAAAGTTGCAACACACACACTCTTTTCTACATCCTCCCACTTTGAGAAATAAGTCATACACTGGAAATTACAACATTCATTGACATGTAATTGTACAGAAATGATCTTCAACATGCAGTTATGTTGTTGTATCTTTTGGCTTTTCCTTGTTAGGGGTCGCCACAGCGGAACTCCGGTCCACTAATAATTGGCAGTAGATTTTTACGTACCAAGTTACCAGCCCTGACGCATAACCTTCAACAAAGGTACGCCCATTCACGCATTTCTCCACACAGAAGACGCTTTAGCTGAGAATCGAACAGGACAACGTCTTACTGTGAGGCGACAACGCTACCGCAGCACCACCACTGCAGTTATACAGAACTAAATACAAATAAAACAATCATGTCCCGGTTGCTGTGTATTTTACACTAGGTCTAGAAATACCACCTGATCATGTGACATAAATATTAGAACTGGATCTAGCAGCAGGTACTATCTTTAATAAATGTTCAGCTTCAGGGACATCAGAGACATTATCAGGAATGGGAATAGGTACTGAGACATGTCCTTCAACAGGAACATCATCTAGGTTGCTCTCAGATCTAGAGTCTGTATCACAGGGACAATGTTGCGATATTGATTCAGACATCGGAAGAAGATGCCTGCGATTCTTTCTGTATTCTGTACCTTCAGATTCCACTAAGTAGGATCTCAGCTTTGCACATATACCTCTCGCTTAACCAATTCGCTCAAAACCTTTCGCTATTTGCATTCTCAGTATCTCTCCTTCTTTCAATGGATGAAGAAATATGCTCATTTTATTATAGCTGGACTTCTGAAAGGAGCACTTTTTAAATAGGTGGGCTTTGATTGCTCTGGTGTTCTTAGCATTAGGCACCAGCAAACTGGAAATTATAGGCAAGGTGGTTCTGGTTTGCCTGTTCGAGACATCTTTCTGGCCTCTCATAAACCATCCACCACAAAAATATATCTGGATAAATGGAAAAGGTTCTCCATCTGGTCTAAGGATAACATGCTAGACCCTTATTTGGCTTCAGTAACTGCGGTACTTCAGTACTTGGACAAGTTTTTTGATAATGGAGCCTCTGCCTCTACTGTATGAGTACACCTAGTGGCAGTTTGTAATTGCCACAATGGTATAGATGGAACCAGTCTTATCTCTTTATGTCTATGCAAGGCCTTCCTCAAGGGAACCTCTCATATCAGGCCTCCTGTCAGACAGCCTATGAAACCATGGAGCTTCACCTTAGTCCTTCAGTCTTTGACTCAAAAACCTTTTGAACCTGCTGTGAAGTGTGACCTAAAGTTTTTGTCTTAGAAATGTTTGTTCTTGGTAGCCATCATGTCTCCCAGAAGGGTCTCGGAGCCTCAGGCATTGTGTATCAAGAAGTCCTATCTCGTCTTCCATAAAGACAGAGTATCACTTTGGACGAATCTATCCTTCCTTTGCAAAGTTGTTTCTGAATTCTCTATTAACCAAACCATTGACCTAACAGTGTTGTTTCCGAATTTTTCCAGTAGAGGAGAGTACTGCCTTCACTCCTTGGATGTACATAGGCAACTGAGATTTTACCTAGACAGGACTAAACCTATCCATAAGTCTGAACAGCTTTTCATCTCCTTTTTTGGGCCCAGAATGGGAGGTGCTGTTTCCAGGGTTACATTATCGAAATGGCTAAAGGACTGCATACATTTACGCTATTCCCTCAGTAATGAACCTATGCCAAAAGTTAAAGCTCACTCCACTAGATCTATGGTAACATCTGTAGCTTTCCATTCCAGGGCTTCCATGGATGACATCTGCGCAGCACCTACTTGGGCTAAGCGTCATACCTTTATCAATCATTACAAATTGGACTTGGTCTCCAGAGGGAGAGCTGCCTTCGGCTCAGTGGTACTCAGGAATGTTCTTCCATAAGGGCCGCCTGTGGACCTCAAGATAGCTTGGGATTCTGTCCCATCAGTGATGACTGGAAAGAAGATTAACAACATTAGATAAAGAAGTTATATCGTACCATAACATTCCATCTGTGTTATTCATCTTCTTTCATTCATCACTTCCCACCCTCCTTCCCCCCTCCAAAGACTCATGGGGAATGCTTTGAGTCCAAGTGGTGTCCTAGGGTATTTGCACAGAAGTGGCCTCGGCTTTACTTCGCTTTCTCTAGCAAACTCGATCTGAGGTGACAGGGAGAAGGGCATTCTGGGTAGGAATTTAGCTCAAGAGTTTTTTGGCTGGCGCGAGCTTGGTAAAAAGGCCAACTCAGTTCTGAGGGCTTGGAACTGAACCCATCAGTGATGAATGAAAGAAGATGAACAACACAGATGGAACTTTATGGTAAGACATAACTTCTTTTCTTTGCCAACAAATCTACTGCATTAACCTATTCACCAACAAGTGATACACCATCTGCATAAAAAGTAGAGCTGCTGCTTTCTATATGATCAGGTTACTTTTTTGAGTGACCTGTCTTAATAAATGAATGAGGCTTGCTTGATTTACAAAACTTTTGAAAGTGATTCCATTTTTTTACACTTGTGGCATTGTTGACCAAATGCTAAGCATTTCTCTCTTTTAGACTCATGATTGGCACCATAATTACGACAGTTAACAATAAGATTTGACTTGGGTTTCGCTGAATCACCCCTGTGCTGCACTGATCATGTCTGTTTTACTGAGCTAGTCACTTGCTGGAAAGTTACAGGCTTTCCCTGGAAACACAGCTGGTGCATACACAAATGAACACTCTTTTTCAGTGGCTTCTGACCCTGCTAGATTAAACAAAATAAATGCCCTCTTACATGCATCTCTATCAGAAAAAAGCTTTTGTATCAAAATATTGTATTCCTGCTCAAATATTCTCCAATTCTCTGCAATATTATGATTAAGCACAAGTGGACTGGGTCTGCGAAATGCCTGTGCTATATCAACAAACAGTAATAAAGACCCTTGGAATTATGCACGAATATGCACACATATAAATCAGAAACTCTTGTTAGAAACTTGTAATTATGCTCAACAGCACAACAGACTTTAAAATAACTGCACTTTGTACAGTAAGCTTCCGTAGCACAAGACCACTGTGAAATCACTGTACTTTGTGAAACCACCCCTTCTCAGCGTAAGAAACACTTCAAAATAACTGCACTTTGCAAATAAACTGTACACAGTGCAGGAAACTTTTCAAAATGACTGTATTCTGGCTGCACTTTGTGAAATAACAGCACTTTTCACACAGTAAACTCTTTGAAATAATTGTATTGTAATAAAGCACACACTGCAATACTTTGAACAACTCTATTTATGCTCTGAATAGCTTTGGTCAATGTGAAATAGTAGCTCATATCAAAAAATGTGGCCGTTTATTACAAAACATGCAGCTGCCTTGCTTTTTATGCTTATTTTGCCCTTTTATTGTACTCATTATGCTCATTTGACCTGTTATCATGCTCATTATACGTTTTCTGCTCGTTTTACTTTTAACATTAACACTCTGGCTGCTGTCTCCAAGTGGCACTGCTGCTGGCACGTGCTCTCTATTTATATGCATCTGCCCTCACTTTGAAATGCTTCTTAAAGTTACAACACAGGCTGTTTTCTACAGTTCAGATGTTTTAATTCTTGCAGGATAAAATATAAGATTTTAACATTATTTTAAAGGCTTTGACCAAGTGGCAATAAGGTTTACCTTTTAGCATTGTTTCAGATGAAATGTTATTTTGAAATCTGACATTATTGTTGCCAAGTTTGACAATAAGAATTTTATCCAAACAATTTTTAAAATCAATTCTTTGTCAAAATAAGAAACAAAGTCTACTTCTGTGGCTGCTGCAGAGAATCATTGTGTGTTACGTGGTTTACCAACTTAGCTGTATGCCATTCTATATCAGTGCAAAGCCTATCCTATAAATTTAAGGATTTAGGAAGCCAGGTGGTTAGGAAATTGGCCATATTGCACCGTACGTTTTTCTAGTATTCTATTTAGACTCATGTTATTTCTCCTTTACCTAGTTTCTATCTTTCTAGCTTTCCCAAGACCAAGTGTTTAGTTTCCGAAGAATTTCAGTTTAAATCTCCTCCCCTTTTAACCTGTCATCAGTGTAGGTAAACGAATGTGAATTCTCTGTTGCTGTATCATTCAGTTTAATTTTTTTGTTTGCAAGTGTTTACATAAATATAAAATCAATCTTAGTAGAAAATTTATTCCATTCAAGGCTAATTCCATCAAAGATGTGACCACTTGCTGATGATATTTTTTCATAGCCTGTTGTTGAGAAGTTTTGAGAGTGCTCATTTTTATGTAAATCTTAATTGTCTGGCTGCAGGAAAGATAATAAACATATGTTCCAGTGCTATAACTTTCAGATTTTGACTCGTATTCTGTTTAGAAAAGCTCATATAAGTATGTATTTCCGTATTCATCTAGATATCAAATTGTATATTTGTCTGCAGAACATTATAAGAGATCTCCTTCTTGGAGGCAATCTTAGATGGAATCAAAGTTGGATATTTTCCTTATGAGAGGATTGACCTTACTAAGAGTAATGATGCAAAACGTGAAGCTTAAATTGAATCTAAATATTTAGAATTTTACATGATTTGATTCAGAAGCGGGTAATGGGTGTTGTGTCATGACTACACAAACACAACAGATGTGGTCTGAACTGCATGAAGTCTGTTGTGGCAACTGAATTCTATGGAATGTATGTATACCACATGTCATGCAAATCAATGTAATGAGAATCTTAACATTTAAAGGTGCATGCCCAATAAGTAACATTCATCTTTAAGCTACAACCTACATCAGTGCTATATATTAAGAGAGCTGGTCCTGTAGAAGCCCTGCCTACAGCCTGGCTGACCAGGGTTCAGTTAATGGCTTAGGTGACTGACAAGGGAGGGTTGGATTTACCATCCCAGGGGGAGGGAAGCCACAAGGTTGTTCCCTGCATGATCTCTGTTGGAAGTTTGAGATGTCTGAAGAAGGAAGCATTGTCCTAAAAGGGATTAGGTTGTGGACAGTGACTGAACTACGTGAAAGCAGGACAATACATCAGCATATCCCCATTGTATGCCTTTACAAGTCACTGTATATTTAGGCCATCTACATTCCTGTGGCTTCTGAAGTTTTACTTTGCCTCCATCTAATAAACCAGTGGCCTCATACATTTCCTAACATAATGTATTTCTCTCCTCTGATTATACCTTTCCATCATTTTGTTACCTTTATGCTGATTGACATGCATGAGGAATATAGCCTATAGTATGCAAGTTGGTTCTCAATGCTGTCTATCAGCAGTTTAGCTAGTAGGACAGTTACTGCAGTGAAGTATTTATGTGTTCCAAAGTTGCAAAATGACAATCCTTACAGCTTTTACTGCACCTTCTTCCTACGACAATCTTCATTGTGTCCATAGCTTTGTTTTGCACATATTTATCTGATTGAAGGTAATGTAAACTGAATGATATGTACTTGAACTACCACTCCTGTACAAATCTGAATTCCTGACTTATGTTTTGCAGTCTAGGTGTATTATCAGATATGATGACATCAGGTGTCCCTGTCTCAAGAATGCATTAATTACATGTGAGTCTGTCAGTTTGATAATTTCCGGGAAGTTGGAATAATAATTCACATACATGGCTTGTTTAGACTGAAACAAATCTGCACTCACTCAGTTCATCTGATGATGTGAACCTTAGTATACTCAGATCTCGTTCTTTTGCATTGTTGTTATGGTATGCATTGCAGGGGACACATATCTGTACTACTTGTTCTACTTGCGATGACATTTCTGGCCAGAACATTTATTTATTTATTTATTTATTTTACATTTGTTAACCGGGGGTGTCTGACTGTGCTGAAAAGGCCCTTTTTCAGCAGAGGCCCGGGGAGAAAAGTTCCACAAAGAAAAATTATAGATACATTTAGTTATTTAGACATGATCAGTATACACACAAATTACAAAAGACATGTTTTTACAGTGGTATGCGGCACATCAACAGTTACAATGGAGAGAACAAACAAAAAATATTAATTTAAAAATAAAGGTAATTAATAGATTTGTGGTGTACAGCTAAAATTTGTAACATAGGTAGAATACATACATAGTACACAGGTACAGTACATACATTGTAGATTAGCCAGTGTTTGTGAGTAAGATTGAAAACTATTATCAGATACTCTAGATTTAGTATGTATACCTTATCTGCTTTCACTAGCCTGGGGAGCAATCATGGCACTGCCAACTTTGCTTGAGATGTTGCCTGATGAGGTCTTTAAAGGAGGCTTTGGATGATGTGTTTTGAATGCTAGTGGGGATAGAGTTCCATTTTTTAGCCACTGAGCTACTATATAGCGCATCTTCAAAGCTATTGTAGCTGTTGGTGACGTCTAGTAGTAGTTTGCTTGATGATCTAAGAGGCCTTTTGGCTGAGTGATGTTGTACTAGGTTTTTGAGGGCAGGACACTTATTGGGGAGGTAATAGACTGAATGACAGAGGCAGAGCTGATTGTAGGTTAGGAGGTTGGGCAGTTCAAGCCAGTGGAGCTGTCTCAAAGCAGTACAATGATGAGTTCTATATGAGCTATTTGCAGCATAGGTTCATAAGTTCAAAGGTTGGTACTAGGCTGTCGGCCCTAAGGCCTGTGCAAGCCTAGCCATAACAATTCCCTGGAAATTTCTTTCCACAATATTTGCTTCTCTGGGCCCCTGCCTAGCAGGGTGACTGACATGATCCCCGGGGTGAATTTCCTATCTCCCATCCAATCATCAAGGTTCCTTTTGAAGAGGGCCAATGAGGCGCTCTGCTTGACATGTATGGGTAGTCTATTCCAGAGTATGGGGAGTCTCTGGGTCAGGATCCCTCCAGCATTTTTTGTTCATTGTGATAATAAGGTTTAGATCCCTGGAGCGTGTGGCTCTGAGGGATTGGGATTTCTTTAAGTGTAGCATGTCCAACAGCTCAGGGTTTGACATGGCCTTGTATGTTAAGCAGAGATCGCCTCTGAGCAGACGATATGCCACAGAGTATAGCTGGAGTTTTTTTAGACGGTCAGCATATGGCATCTGCTTTAGGCCTGTGATTCTTTTAGTGAGAAAGTGGGCAATTCTGTTATAGCAGGCTTCCATTTTGCTTAGTTCTGTTTTGTTGAGATTAGTCAGAATGGGAGATGCATAGAGTAGGGTGGATAGACGTTGGGAGCGAGAAATGGCTGATCTTGTGTTGTTGGTAAGAAATGGTTTGATACTGTAGAGTGATCCCAGTTTGACATGTACTTTTTAATAATTAAGTTGAGATGACTATCAAATTTTAGGTGGGAGCCTATGGTTATTCCCAATAGCTTAGCCTGTGCCACTGGAGCGATTGGAGTAGCATTTGTGGAGTAGATAGTGAATTGACTGTTATCAGTGTTTTTGTTAGAACTGGTTATAATCATAAGCTGATTTTTCTTTGGATTGAGGATAAGTTGGGCTTTGGTAAGATAGTTTTCAACATCAGAGAATGCTAGTTGATTTGTTTTCAGGAGGGTGGGAATGTCTTGTGCAGCACAGATTAAGGTAGTGCCATCTACTTACTGAATGATAGATGCATGCTATGTGGAGGTATGGAGGTCATTTGTGAAGACTGTGAATAGTAGTGGTCCTAAGATAGAACCCTGTGGGACTCCTATAGTTATGGGCAGCTGAGGAGAGAGAGAATTTTCCCATTTCACAGCTTGGTACCTGTCAGTTAAGTAGCTTTGGAACCAGGTAAGAGTGGAATTTGATAGGTGATATTGGTTTAGTTTGTTTAGCAGGATTTGGTGTGAGACTGTGTCAAATGCTTTGGACATATCCAAAAAAAGAGTGGTCACCTGTAGGCCTTCATTTTTGAGATGGTTTACTGTGTCTGTGAAGCAGAGGAGGGATGTAGTGGTACTATGGGCAGGTCTGAAACCGTGCTGAGTAGGTGACAGGATGTTGCTGTCTAGGAGATAGTTTAGTATCTGGGTATGGATGCATTTTTCTAGGATTTTGGCCAGGGGGGAGAGTAAAGCAATGGGTCTGTAGTTATTAAGTTCAGTGGATGCCCCGCCTTTATGTATGGGTGTAACATAGGATATTTTCCAGAGTTTGGGCACAAAGTTTTCAACAATTGATCTGTTTATGAGAGTGGAGACTGGGATAGCAGTCGCATCTGCTGTGAGTTTCAAGAAATAGCTGGGGAGTAGGTCGGCTGCTGTTGATTAGGTTTTTAATTTGGAGAGCATGCTTTTCATTGAACTGGTGGAAACTGTTTTGAGGGTAAAGCTTGTATTAGTGTTGTTTGTATTGTGGGGGATAGTGAGGAAGAACTGTCCTGTGATACTAAGGATAGAATTGAGTTCACAAAGTGAGAGTTGAATTGTGTTTCGATGGGAACTTTAGTGTCAGGGGTGGTTGGTTTGGGGGTATAGCCTTTTGGGTGGATTTTAGTAGCTGGTTTACATTTTTCCAAAATTTTGGGGGGTTGTGTTGGTATTTAGTTTGTAATGTTGTGTTGTATGATTTTTTTGTCCAGCCTAATGCATTTTTTTGCATGGTTGCGCAGTTCTTGGTACTTAGTTAGGCTTTGTGTTTCTTTGTTTTTTTGATAGTAAAGCCAGGTAGTGTCTCTGGACTTGAGGATTTGTTTGGTTTCTTTACTGAGCCAGGGGCCTGTAGAGGTTCTAACCTTGATTTTGCACAACACAGCGACAGTGTCTAGGTGTTATAGAAATGTTTTGTTGAAATTTGCTACAGCCTGGTCAAGTGGGAGGGTTTTTATAGGGGTCCAGTCACAGTTACAGAGTAAAGTGTTGAGGACCTCAGGAGATAATTTTTTTGTGTTTCTAGTGGATATATAGTTAGTGGTTTTGCATATGCTTGTTCTACTACATATAAAGTATATTATGTTGTGGTCACTTAAGGTGTCTGGGAGACTGCCTGTGTGAGGGTGCAATGTGGGGTAGTTAGTTAGGGCCCAGTCAAGGATGGATTCCCTTTTAGATTTTTTATCACATCTAGTTGGAATTTGGACTAGCTGCTGTTAGCCATGGAGATTTATTAGATTACTTGGTGGTTCTGATATACAGGTGAACCAATCTAGGTTGAAGTCCCCCAGAATAAGGATTTCTTGTGAGTATGTGGAAGAACTCCAGGATAAGAAGTCTTCAAGGCTAGCAGGTGTATTACCAGGTGGAATATAGATCACAATTGTGGTGATGACCTTTTTAGGGTGAAGTTGAAGTTGTGAGATAAGTATGCCTCAATTATTGGGGGAGGGGTAGGAGTTTGGTAATTGACGGACAGTTAAGTTGGACTTGTACAGTAAGATAGTTCCACCCCCTTTACGAAGTGGTCTGTCTTGTCTAATGATATTGTAGCCGGTAGGGAGAACTTCTGAGTTAGCTATGTTTTTATTTAGCCAGGTTTGTGTTAAAGCAACTATGTCTGGGGAGTAGTGTGCTGTTGTGGCCTGTAGTTCAGGTATTTTATTTTTGATACTTCTAATATTAATATTTAGCATTAAAAGATGGTTGGTTTTGCTGCTGCTGTTGATTTGCCCAGGGATGAAGAAAGTGGGGGTGTTATGTTCTGACATTTGTGTTGGAGCAATTTTTGCTGGACAGGATGGATTTGGACCTGGGTTGGATTGGATGTCCTCACTTATGGTGAGCCTGGTGTTAAAATGGTGATACAGATGTTGGAGTTTGTTGAGGAGTGTGAGAAAGTATTGTGTTTTTTTTTTGGAGTAGGAATGAGAGCATATGTGTTTAGTTCCGAATTGGTCCATTGTGTAGTTCTTGAACAATTGTGGGCAGATATTATTATAATGTGTGATGTCTGTATATGAGAGTGCATAATGTAGTGTTGTGCTACTAAGTTTAGGGATATTGCTAGAGTGATAACTTGTGGTGTTGTAAAGAATTATGAGAAGGCAGACTAGACTTAGTTGTGTGATAGTCATGGTTATAAACTTTAAGTTGGATCTAGGTGTGGGGGGTCTGAATAGGAATTATAGGGTTGCACTATATGTGGATGGGGAAGTAGTGTGGGTGATGTAAAAAATGCCTAGTGAGAATGAGAGTGATTGGGAGTATTTTGTGTGGAGCAAGTTGGTGTGGCATAATGTGATATGACTTGAAGAGCTGCGATTGATGGAGGTGATGTGAGGGTGAGCTGTGGGTGTGGCTGTGATTACTATAAATGTAGAGGTAGTGGGGGCGGGAGGCAATAGGTGGCAGGGTAGTGGAGTGAAGAGAGCCCGAGCATTAGCGAGAGCGAACGGAGCGGGGCAGAGCCCACCAAGACAAGAGAAAAAAGTATTACTTTACAAATCTGAACACTTTAAACAAATTCCTGAGGTCTAATGGCTTACCAGCAAGCAGAATGTAATTGCTGAAGAGCACTTGTGTCCTGGTGGGAGACTAGAAACTTAAAGATGGCTCCATGCTCAGCAGGATTCTAATATAGACTTAGTATTGGGGGAGGGAGATAGCACAAGGGGTGTAAACCAGGTGGAATGCAAAGAAACCAGAGAGGCAATCAGTGGAAGTCAGTGAAGACCTCGGAGGGGGTAAGTAATAATTCAAACTACCTGTAAAGTGAAGGAGAGAAGAGACAGAAAAGTTTATTAAGGTTGGGAGTGTGTCTTCACATTGACTTGCTGATTAGTAACCAGTTTGTGCACAGATTAGAATAGGGAGATACATTAGCAATGAAGGGGAATGTATAGAGATGCAAATAAACAGTTGGGTCTCCAAGTGATAGAAACTAAGGCAGAAAGCACTGAGAGGGCTGCTTGATGGTTAATTTAGTCACGGGGATCTGAATTAAATGTATAATGTGTGTTGGACAGTTAGGATTGCTGTACTAGCTGGTGGGGGGGGGTGCACAAGACTACAACAGTCAGTTGTATTAGCAAGCTGAGAACTACAAAGAAATGCTGCTAATGTAATAACTTCACTCTCATAAAACATACAAGTAGAATGTCTGGGTGGACTGACCCTACTCTTGAGACTCAAAATGTATATCCTTGTTTAGTTTGCAGTACTGATTCCTTCTTATACTGTATGGGTGGAGTGGTAGCCACAGACTGCAGATTTGCTTGAGTGTGCTCCTGCTCTTGAGGCTCAAAATGTATATCCTTGTTTAGCTTGCATTACTGATTCCTTCTTATACTGTATGGGTGGAGTGGTAGCCTCAGACTGCAGATTTGCTTGAGTGTGCTCAGCAAGCAGAATGTAATTGCTGAAGAGCACTTGTGTCTTGGTGGGAGACTAGAAATTTAAAGATGACATTACATAGCTTTTTGTTTCTTTGGGCTTTACTATTGTTATATGCGAGTCATGTATCACTTTAAGTATATGTCACAGCTGACTGGAAAATAATTTATGAGCTTTGAACTTCATATCCTGGACACAACTTAATTCTTCCTTACAAGTAAAATCAAGTTAAATTTCATTCCTTGTTGTTGATTTCTGTTAAGGTCATCCCTTTATTGTATCATCCTTCTGTACGGGTGTATATCAGAAGTCCAAACGCCGTAACTTCAAACTGGGAAGTTCGAAGTCTTAAAATAACGAAGCCGCAGAACATCGAATTTTTCCCAGGGAAAGAACTCGGTGGGCCGGTTCCGCGGCTTTGCTGTTTCCTCCACTGTAGTGCGATCTCGGAGTTGGTATATTTAAGTAGGGGGGTGTGGGGGGCACAGCCCCCCATTTTGGGGGGGGTGGGGATGAAGCCCCCCCACATTAGAAACAGTATTTAGTGTTTGTTTGTTTCCACGTTTTGTGCCGGAACAGCGATTTTTTTTTTCCTTGGGGAAAAAATCGTTGTTCTGAGTGTTTGAAGTATTCAGTTTTCGAACTTTTGGGTTCGATATTTACATAGTCAAAGTTATGACACTTTGACTATGTGATATAGACCCTTCTTTACGTATATTTCTTTTTTGGCTTCCCCCCACAGAGCTGGTAATCAGCTGCCCCCAGTGACTCTTCTGTTTTACCGGGTCTGCCTATCCCTCCTGAGTCCCCTGGACTTGCAATAAACAGAGTTAGGGCCAGTGAGGAGACAGTGATATCCTGGGAAAAGCATCACACTGCTAGTATGTGAGCATTTTCTCCATTACTTCCTTGTCTATATAATTGTCTGTTAACACTCTAGGGGTGGGACATCAATGAGGATCAACACTGGACTGACTCACTTCTTTAAGAGACTGATGACAGCAAGACATACCGTTCACCCTCAGGCAGCACTTAGTGGTTGTTTCCTCAGTCTCCATCAGGGAACTCAAACTGTGATGTGTGTACTGTGTGTATAACCCCCCCCCCCCCCCCCCAGGCTCGGCATACCTGTCGACCCCTGCCATTGCCTCAAATGCCTGAGTCACTAATTGAATTGGAGTCACCTGGACCACAGTCAAGGCTTTATTCTTCTATGTTATGGTGCTGAGCAGTTGTATTTCTAAGTCAGTTATCAGTACACTTTTCAAAATGTTTATTTTCTAAGTGGTATCTGTGGTATTACTGAAAGAATCTCATGTTTTTCTTAAAGCATTTCTACGTTTCTCTTGTAAGCAATCCATCCTGCTTATTAATAGCAGAGTGTATACCAGTGTAAAAGGATCACTGTGAAGGACAAGTGCTGTAATCTGATGAGGTTAAAAAGATGGTAATGGATAACCATGCTTCGGCAGAAACCTTATGTTAAGAACAGGTGATTTCTGGGGTACAGAAAGTACTATAATGTAGAGAAAGGCTAAGTCATTCTTTAAATGGAAACATTTTTAAGAATAGTAAATTTTAAGGTAATTAGTATGGAAGAGAAATCAAGAATTGTAGTAGAAACTACAACAAGGAAGAAGGTGAAAATATGTTTTATAGACAGTGAAGCTACTGAACTGCACTTTGCTGAGGAATAAATTATTGGCAGAGGTGGCTTACAGCAAGCATTGTACTACTCAGGATCTGCAAGTGGAACAAGATTTATAAATGAATACCAGAGTAGACTGCCTCAGAAAATTCTGCTAAGAATGTATGCAGGGAATTTGGAAAAATGTGAAAACATATGATTTCAAAAATAGCAAAAATACCAAATCAGTATATTCTGAAGAGCTCTGATTCAAGCAGAGGCTCAGTTGTTTATCATATACTTCATGGCATATGGGAAGTAAAGCACAGGCAATCATTTTAAAATAAATTAATTATAAGAAATTAAAGCTTATTCCAGAGACTCACTAGAAGATCAGTGAAGCTCGGAGTCTTTATTTAAATCCCATTTTAATAAGTAAGTCACCATCCCCACAAGAGGAGAAAACATACTTGATCTCATCATCACAAACATGGGATCACAATGTTCAACACCGGAAGTATACCCCTCACTGGTGAGATCAGATCATAAACTAATCTCGCTGGAGGTCCTCATCCCGCCCCCACCTGAAATAAAAGAGACCACAGTGAAAAACTTCTCAAAGCCGACTTCACACTTCTAAAAACTAGTGTGGTCTCCTTTAAGGCCCCTGAGCCAGTGATAAACATTACTTAAACCGCTGAATCACTTACAAATGCCTTCTACCAGCCCCTACAGGACTGCATGGATCAGGCAATCCCAAACAAAACTAAGACTCTTTGTACCAAAGGCAAGCGCCCAGTCTGGTGGACCCCAGCCATAAACAAGCTCTACAACAAAAGGAGGAAGCTACTACAAGATAGAGCAAAATCCTTGAAAGGTAAGACACCTTTGATCATTATAAGTAAAAAACTAAGAGCTCTCATAAAATCATATAAGGCTAACTTTGAGAGAAAAATCGCCAAGGACACAAAAGACAATCATAAGGCCTTCTTTAGCTATGTTAGAAACCTAGGAGGAAACTCCTAGATATGCTCAGAATTAGTCCAAAATGATGTGAAGATTACTGAACCTACACACATTGCCAACATACTGGCTGACAGGTTCAGTGCAAACTTCTCCCCCAAAGGAGAGATATCTATACCAGAGGATTGTAGCCCCAAACATCTCCAAGCCCAGGTGAGAACTGCTCTCTCAAGGCAAAAAGACAGCATCCATGGGACCGGATGGTGTCCCCGGCTGTGTGCTCCACGAACTCAAGGAGGAATTAAACCCACAGTTAGGACAGCTGTTTAATCTTAGCATCACCTCAGGATACGTACCCAAGGAGTGGCGCACTGCGACTGTGGTCCCACTTCACAAGGGCGGTGCCTCCACCGACCCTGGAAATTACCGTCCCATTAGCTTGACAAGCCTTATCTGCAAAGCCATGGAGAGGATCATAATGGAACTCATAAATAAAGTCATAGGGAACTTGCAGACTTTGGATACAACCCAGTTTGGCTTTGTCAAAGGCAGATCATGCCTTTTAAACTTGGTTGACTTTTTCGAAATAGTCACCAAGGCCATTGATGAGGGATAGGCAGTCCATACAGCCTACCTCGACCTGGCAAAGGCCTTCGACACAATACCCCACTCAGGTATCATCGAAAAACTCATCAGCTTGAATGTAAACCCATACATCACAAGATGGGTTGCAAACTGGCTAAGTGACAGAACCCAAAGGGTCAGAGTTGCTGGAGCCATGTCAGACTCGAAGCCTGTCACAAGTGGTGTCCCACAGGGCTCAGTCCTGGGTCCACTCTTGTTCGGCATCTACTTTTCTGAAGTGCAAGCAAACACAGGAGGGTTATGGCTGACAAAGTTTGCAGATGACTGCAAACTGGGTGCCATAGTCGAAAACACTTCTGGCACAGATATCCTTCAGAAGGGCCTCACAGAAACGAATAACGGGTGCCAGAGCCATGGCCTAAAGTTAAACGCCAAGAAATGCTTAGTCATACCCTTCGGGAAAAACAAGGTTACCCCTAGCTACCATATAGGTGGCAATCCACTGAGCACAGAAGAAGTCATCAGGGACCTGGGGATCCAGGTTGACACTAGCCTGTCGTTTGACACTCATGTTGCTAAAGTAGTCCGGAAAACCTTCTACATTGCCCACCTGATCATGAAGGGATTCCCATCTAGATCAAGGGAGGTCATCGTCCCCCTGTACTCATCACTCATTAGACCTATGATTGAGTACAATGCCCCATTCAGAATGTATCTGACCCGACACCTGCAGCAGCTGGAAGGCCCCAAAAGTTCCTCACCAAAAGGATAAAGGGTCTCAAAAATATGTCTTATGCTGCCCGACTGAAAGAACTCCAGCTCTATTCAGTCTCATACCGCTTGCTCAGAGGTTACCTGTGCCTGACATATAAGGCCATGTCAAACCCAGATTTGATGAATATGCTTCACCTCAAAAAATCTAGATCCCTCAAAACCACAAGGGCGGGATACTTAAACCTTGACACTGTTATCAATAGGACGTGCTGGAGGGACAGATTCATCACCCAGAGACTCCCTATGCTGTGGAACAAAATCCCGGTAAATGTGAGGCAGAGCACCTCTCTGGCCTTGTTCAAGAGGAATCTTGACCAATGGATGGGAGATCGCAGATATACCCCAGGGATTATTTCAGTGTCACTGCTTGACAGAGGCACAGCAAAATAATAGGCATAGTTTTATTCAAACTAAAGGGGTGGCGAAAGCCACATATCTATGGGCTAGGCTTATAAATGCCCTTGGGCAGATAGCCTAGTATGAACCTATGAACCTATGAACCATAGCTATTTTATCTCCAAAAGCCAAAATCATGGAAAGATGTGTTCATAAACAATTTCTTAATCACCTCTCCCTAAACAATCTACTGACCAAATCTCAACATGGCTTCAGACCCCATCATAGTACGACCACTGCCCTCCTTTCCTTTGCTGACTCAATTAATAAAAATCATAATAACAAAAAAAATCTTCCGCCCTATTTCTTGACTTATCAAAAGCCTTTGATATGGTCAACCACCAACTACTACTACAGATGCTAAAAACGTTCCACTTCAATAATTCAGCTCTCAACTGGTTCCATGCCTACCTCTCTGGGAGGCAACAGGCAGTCCTATGGCAAAATAAGCTCTCTCAACCTTTACCTAATACCACAGGAGTTCCCCAAGGCTCCATACTAGGTCCCCTTCTCTTCTCCTTGTTTATAAATGAACTCCACTCAACTATCCCTCAAGCCACATGTATCCAATACACAGACGACTCCACCCTTATCTGTTTGAATATCACTCTCCCTGATTTACAAGTAATGACACAACAATGCTTTGCAAGCCACATGTATCCAATACGCAGACGACTCCACCCTTATCTGTTTGAATATCACTCTCCCTGATTTACAAGTAATGACACAACAATGCTTTGCTACAATTGAAAAATGGCTATCAGAGAGGAATCTCATCCTTAACCCTAAAAAAACTAAGCTATTATTATTCTTTCCCACCTCAGCTCCACCTCCAGCACAAGACTCCCCACTAGCTAATAATAGCACCTTCTTCGTTCAATCTAATAATGGTACCATAATCGAGCCCGACACTAACACTAAACTACTAGGAGTCACTATTGACAACAAACTTAAATTTAACTTGCATATCAGTCAAACAATAAAGACTGTCAATAAGAAACTTGGATCCTTGTATAGAATTAAAAACTTCCTCACCCCCATGGCCAAACTAACTATTGCACATACCCATCTTCTCTCCACACTTCTGTATGCCTCTCCTGTATTCTCTTTCCTCAATATAGGTGACATTAATAAACTCTCCGTGACTTATTATCACATTGCCAGATTTGTAACAGGTGCCCCCTATAGAACTCATCACTGTATTAACCTAAAGAAACTTGACTGGTTAGTACTACCTAATATTCTCAAACTTAACCAACTCTTTGAAGCATACAAAATCATTAAGGAACCAGACAGAACCCCCTCACTAAATAATTTACTGACCCCCTACTCCAACCTAAATACTCTTCGCTCCTCTAAAAGATTACTGGTCCAAACCATCAAATCCAACAACAAGGGAGGGGATGCTCTCTATGCCACTTCTATAGGCAAGACTTGGAACTCCCTACCTAATAACCTAAGACTCTCTAATTCACTATCTCAATTCAAAAAACATCTTACCCAATTCCTTAAGACACATTGGCTATGCCCATGTGTAAACCCAGACTAGGCTCCTGTCAATATAGCACACCCTACGTTAATTGAAAAAATTGGGTTACTTCAAATTCCTATTCTATCTGACCATTAATCCTATCTTGTTGTATAATAGCAAGTAGCTTCTTTATCATCCCTCTGAACTCCCGTAAGGTAATGTACTGGACTCTGTACATAGTTACTTTAATGTCTTGAGATTGCATTGGTATACTCAGAGTTGCAATTTTTCTGTACTAAGGCTAACAGCAGCCTGTCTATGAATGTTTATTATATTGTAACTAGTATCTTTCACATCTTTGTAATTTGTAAGCTTATTTGTACCTGTATTTTATTGTATTTTTCACTGTGGAGCTTTTCTCCCCGGGCCTCCGCTGAAAATGGACATGTATCCAGTCGGACCATCCCGGTCAACAAATGTAAAATAAATAAAATAAAATAAATATTCCCAATAGCTTAGCCTGTGCCACTGGAGCGATTGGAGTAGCATTTGTGGAGTAGATAGTGAATTGACTGTTATCAGTGTTTTTGTTAGAACTGGTTATAATCATAAGCTGAGTTTTCTTTGGACTGAGGATAAGTTGGGCTTTGGTAAGATAGTTTTCAACATCAGAGAATGCTAGTTGATTTGTTTGCAGGAGGGTGGGAATGTTTTGTGCAGCACAGATTAAGGTAGTGTCATCTACTTACTGAATGATAGATGCATGCTATGTGGAGGTATGGAGGTCATTTGTGAAGACTGTGAATAGTAGTGGTCCTAAGATAGAACCCTGTGGGACTCCTATAGTTATGGGCAGCTGAGGAGAGAGAGAAGTTTCCCATTTCACAGCTTGGTACCTGTCAGTTAAGTAGCTTTGGAACCAGGTAAGAGTGGAATTTGATAGGTGATATTGGTTTAGTTTGTTTAGCAGGATTTGGTGTGAGACTGTGTCAAATGCTTTGGACATATCCAAAAAAAAGAGTGGACACCTGTAGGCCTTCATTTTTGAGATGGTTTACTGTGTCTGTGAAGCAGAGGAGGGATGTAGTGGTACTATGGGCAGGTCTGAAACCGTGCTGAGTAGGTGACAGGATGTTGCTGTCTAGGAGATAGTTTAGTATCTGGGTATGGATGCATTTTTCTAGGATTTTGGCCAGGGGGGAAGAGTAAAGCAATGGGTCTGTAGTTATTAAGTTCAGTGGATGCCCTGGATGGGTGTAACATAGGATATTTTCCAGAGTTTGGGCACAAAGTTTTCAACAATTGATCTGTTTATGAGAGTGGAGACTGGGATAGAAATCGCATCTGCTGTGAGTTTCAAGAAGTAGCTGGGGAGTAGGTCAGCTGCTGTTGATGAGGTTTTTAATTTGGAGAGCATGCTTTTCATTGAACTGGTGGAAACTGTTTTGAGGGTAAAGCTTGTATTAGTGTTATTTGTGTTGGGGGGATAGTGAGGAAGGAACTGTCCTGTGATACTAAGGATAGAATTGAGTTCACAAAGTGAGAGTTGAATTGTGTTTCGATGGGAACTTTAGTGTCAGGGGTGGTTGGTTTGGGGGTATAGCCTTTTGGGTGGATTTTAGTAGCTGGTTTACATTTTTCCAAAATTTTGGGGGGTTGTGTTGGTATTTAGTTTGTAATGTTGTGTTGTATGATTTTTTTGTCCAGCCTAATGCATTTTTATGCATGGTTGCGCAGTTCTTGGTACTTAGGCTTTGTGTTTCTTTGTTTTTTTTATAGTAAAGCCAGGCAGTGTCTCTGGACTTGAGGATTTGTTTGGTTTCTTTACTGAGCCAGGGGCCTGTAGAGGTTCTAACCTTGATTTTGCACAACAGAGCGACAGTGTCTAGGTGTTATAGAAATGTTTTGGTGAAATTTGCTACAGCCTGGTCAAGTGGGAGGGTTTTTATAGGGGTCCAGTCACGGTTACAGAGTAAAGTGTTGAGGACCTCAGGAGAGAATTTTTTTGTGTTTCTAGTGGATATATAGTTAGTGGTTTTGCATATGCTTGTTCTACTACATATAAAGTATATTATGTTGTGGTCACTTAAGGTGTCTGGGAGACTGCCTCTGTGAGGGTGCAATGTGGGGTAGTTAGTTAGGGCCCAGTCAAGGATGAATTCCCTTTTAGATTTTTTATCGCATCTAGTTGGAATTTGGACTAGCTGCTGTTAGCCATGGAGATTTATTAGATTACTTGGTGGTTCTGATATACAGGTGAACCAATCTAGGTTGAAGTCCCCCAGAATAAGGATTTCTTGTGAGTATGTGGAAGAACTCCAGGATAAGAAGTCTTCAAGGCTAGCAGGTGTATTACCAGGTGGAATATAGATCACAATTGTGGTGATGACCTTTTTAGGGTGAAGTTGAAGTTGTGAGATAAGTATGCCTCAATTATTGGGGGAGGGGTAGGAGTTTGGTAATTGATGGACAGTTAAGTTGGACTTGTACAGTAAGATAGTTCCACCCCCTTTACGAAGTGGTCTGTCTTATCTAATGATATTGTAGCCGGTAGGGAGAACTTCTGAGTTAGCTATGTTTTTTATTTAGCCAGGTTTGTGTTAAAGCAACTATGTCTGGGGAGTAGTGTGCTGTTGTGGCCTGGAGTTCAGGTATTTTATTTTTGATACTTCTAATATTAATATTTAGCATTAAAAGATGGTTGGTTTTGCTGCTGTTGTTGATTTGCCCAGGGATGAAGAAAGTGGGGGTGTTATGTTCTGACATTTGTGTTGGAGCAATTTTTGCTGGACAGGATGGATTTGGACCTGGGTTGGATTGGATGTCCTCACTTATGGTGATCCTGGTGTTAAAATGGTGATACAGATGTTGGAGTTTGTTGAGGAGTGTGAGAAAGTATTGTGTTTTTTTGGAGTAGGAATGAGAGCATGTGTGTTTAGTTCTGAATTGGTCCATTGTGTAGTTCTTGAACAATTGTGGGAAGATATTATTATAATGTGCGGTGTCTGTATATGAGAGTGCATAATGTAGTGTTGTGCTACTAAGTTTAGGGATATTGCTAGAGTGCTAACTTGTGGTGTTGTAAAGAATTATGAGAAGGCAGACTAGACTTAGTTGTGTGATAGTCATGGTTATAAACTTTAAGTTGGATCTAGGTGTGGGGGGTCTGAATAGGAATTATAGGGTTGCACTATATGTGGATGGGGAAGTAGTGTGGGTGATGTAAAAAATGCCTAGTGGGAATGAGAGTGATTGGGAGTATTTTGTGTGGAGCAAGTTGGTGTGGCATAATGTGATATGACTTGAAGAGCTGCGATTGATGGAGGTGATGTGAGGGTGAGCTGTTGGTGTGGCTGTGATTACTATAAATGTAGAGGTAGTGGGGGCGGGAGGCAATAGGGGGCAGGGTAGTGGAGCGAAGAGAGCCCGAGCGTTAGCGAGAGCGAACGGAGTGGGGCAGACCCCACCAAGACAAGAGAAAAAAGTAAGTATTACTTTACAAATCTGAACACTTTAAACAAATGCCTGAGGTCTAATGGCTTACCAGCAAACAGAATGTAATTGCTGAAGAGCACTTGTGTCCTGGTGGGAGACTAGAAATTTAAAGATGGCTCCATGCTCAGCAGGATTCTAATATAGACTTAGTATTGGGGGAGGGAGATAGCACAAGGGGTGTAAACCAGGTGGAATGCAAAGAAACCAGAGAGGCAATCAGTGGAAATCAGTGAAGGCCTCAGAGGGGGTAAGTAATAATTCAAACTACCTGTAAAGTGAAGGAGAGAAGAGACAGCAAAGTTTATTAAGGTTGGGAGTGTGTCTTCACATTGACTTGCTGATTAGTAACCAGTTTGTGCACAGATTAGAATAGGGAGATACATTAGCAATGAAGGGGAATGTATAGAGATGCAAATAAACAGGTGGGTCTCCAAGTGATAGAAACTAAGGCAGAAAGCACTGAGAGGGCTGCTTGATGGTTAATTTAGTCACAGGGATCTGAATTAAATGTATAATGTCTATTGGACAGTTAGGATTGCTGTACTAGCTGGTGGGGGGGGGACACAAGGCTACAACAGTCAGTTGTATTAGCAAGCTGAGAACTACAAAGAAATGCTGCTAATGTAATAGCTTCACTCTCATAAAACATACAAGTAGAATGTCTGGGTGGACTGACCCTACTCTTGAGACTCAAAAAGGATATCCTTGTTTAGTTTGCAGTACTGATTCCTTCTTATACTGTATGGGTGGAGTGGTAGCCACAGACTGCAGATTTGCTTGAGTGTGCTCCTGCTCTTGAGGCTCAAAATGTATATCCTTGTTTAGCTTGCATTACTGATTCCTTCTTATACTGTATGGGTGGAGTGGTAGCCTCAGACTGCAGATTTGCTTGAGTGTGCTCAGCAAGCAGAATGTAATTGCTGAAGAGCACTTGTGTCCTGGTGGGAGACTAGAAATTTAAAGATGACATTACATAGCTTTTTGTTTCTTTGGGCTTTACTATTGTTATATGCGAGTCACGTATCACTTTAAGTATATGTCACAGCTGACTGGAAAATAATTTATGAGCTTTGAACTTCATATCCTGGACACAACTTAATTCTTCCTTACAAGTAAAATCAAGTTAAATTTCATTCCTTGTTGTTGATTTCTGTTAAGGTCATCCCTTTATTGTATCATCCTTCTGTACGGGTGTATATCAGAAGTCCAAACGCCGTAACTTCGAACTGGGAAGTTCGAAGTCTTAAAATAACGAAGCCGCAGAACATCGAATTTTTCCCAGGGAAAGAACTCGGTGGGCTGGTTCCGCGGCTTTGCTATTTCCTCCACTGCAGTGCGATCTTGGAGTTGGTATATTTAAGTAGGGGGGCACAGCCCCCCCCCCATTTTGGGGGGGGTGGGGATGAAGCCCCCCACATTAGAAACAGTATTTAGTGTTTGTTTGTTTCCGCGTTTTGTGCCGGAACAGCGATTTTTTTTTCCTTGGGGAAAAATCGTTGTTCTGAGTGTTTGAAGTATTCAGTTTTCGAACTTTTGGGTTCGATATTTACATAGTCAAAGTTATGACACTTTGACTATGTGATATAGACCCTTCTTTACGTATATTTCTTTTTTGGCTTCCCCCCACAGAGCTGGTAATCAGCTGCCCCCAGTGACTCTTCTGTTTTACCGGGTTTGCCTATCCCTCCTGAGTCCCCTGGACTTGCAATAAACAGAGTTAGGGCCAGTGAGGAGACAGTGATATCCTGGGAAAAGCATCACACTGCTAGTATGTGAGCATTTTCTTCATTACTTCCTTGTCTATATAATTGTCTGGTAACACTCTAGGGGTGGGACATCAATGAGAATCAACACTGGACTGACTCACTTCTTTAAGAGACTGATGACAGCAAGACATACCGTTCACCCTCAGGCAGCACTTAGTGGTTGTTTCCTCAGTCTCCATCAGGGAACTCAAACTGTGTTGTGTGTACTGTGTGTATAACCCCCCCCCCCCCAGGCTCGGCACACCTGTCGACCCCTGCCAGTGCCTCAAATGCCTGAGTCACTAATTGAATTGGAGTCACCTGGACCACAGTCAAGGCTTTATTCTTCTATGTTATGGTGCTGAGCAGTTGTATTTCTAAGTCAGTTATCAGTACACTTTTCAAAATGTTTATTTTCTCAGTGGTATCTGTGGTATTACTGAAAGAATCTCATGTTTTTCTTAAAGCATTTCTACGTTTCTCTTGTAAGCAATCCATCCTGCTTATTAATAGCAGAGTGTATACCAGTGTAAAAGGATCACTGTGAAGGACAAGTGCTGTAATCTGATGAGGTTAAAAAGATGGTAATGGATAACCGTGCTTCGGCAGAAACCTTATGTTAAGAACAGGTGATTTCTGGGGTACAGAAAGTACTATAATGTAGAGAAAGGCTAAGTCATTCTTTAAATGGAAACATTTTTAAGAATAGTAAATTTTAAGGTAATTAGTATGGAAGAGAAATCAAGAATTGTAGTAGAAACTACAACAAGGAAGAAGGTGAAAATATGTTTTATAGACAGTGAAGCTACTGAACTGCACTTTGCTGAGGAATAAATTATTGGCAGAGGTGGCTTACAGCAAGCATTGTGCTACTCAGGATCTGCAAGTGGAACAAGATTTGTAAATGGATACCAGAGTAGACTGCCTCAGAAAATTCTGCTAAGAATGCATGCAGGGAATTTGGAAAAATGTGAAAACATATGATTTCAAAAATAGCAAAAATACCAAATCAGTATATTCTGAAGAGCTCTGATTCAAGCAGAGGCTCAGTGGTTTATCATATACTTTATGGCATATGGGAAGTAAAGCACAGGCAATCATTTTAAAATAAATTAATTATAAGAAATTAAAGCTTATTCCAGAGACTCACTAGAAGATCAGTGAAGCTCGGAGTCTTTATTTAATAGTAACTAGCACCAGGGCATGATGCCTTCTAGGTTATGAAGTAACCAGGTGAACCACATGCTTTTATGGGTATAGGCATACAGCTACTATAAAATGCTTTTACATTGGTGACACTGAAATAATAAAAATAGCTGAGGCACTAAATAAGGTACTAATGATTAACAAAATGGGGAGAAGTATTTGCAATACCATGGAATTGCATTAAATAACAAAGATCTTCTATCATGACACTGCTGATGCAGCTTAGGCATTTAGTAGGGTCAGCATAGTGCCAACATTCTATGAAATGGGTTGCATAGTAATTTAGTGCAGTAATTTGGAGCAGTCTTGTTTCTGGAACAGCTGCATTACTCAACAGTAGTGATGCAACCATGATGTAAGTAGTCATGTGAACAACTTGAGAAGAATAGTAAGGTGTCATTCCTGGGACTATGATTGCTCCACTAGGATGATACAAAGTGTTTGGGGGAGTATTTTTTTCTCTTCCATTGAAATGCTGGGGCAGGATGGAGGGGACTTGTATCTGGCCACCTGTTTGGTGTGCCAGTGCAAGGAGTGAACCTTTTTTGTTTTTGCTTTTCCACTGAAGAGTTGGGGTGAGGGAATGTATCTGACCATCTGGTTGGTGTGCCAGTAGCAGAAGTGGAGTGTTTTTCTTTTCTCTTCACTTGAAGAGCTGACTGGGAATGGCATTAGCTCATGAGACTGGCACAGGGCACTGGTTGAGCCAGTTATGCCTCAAAGTTGTTCACACTCGTAATGAAGCACCTCATAGCAGCAACTGTGGAACTGTGTGCTGGTCACACATGTCCAGCACAGCAAAGTGCCAACTCAGTTCATGATATCGAAGGGGAGAAAAAGAGGAGTTAATCAAATTAGAAAAATAAGAATAGCAAACAGTGAAACCGATACAATGAAAACTTTAAGAAATGATAGATTTGGGATTAAAAAAATGGCATTTTTTGCATGACTATTACCCATTTTATACTTTATAAGGATGCAGTTAAATGGGGAAGGTAACAAGCTTACACTGGAAGAAAAGTAGGAGTAGAGGAAGCAATGACAGAAAAAATGTAAAATGGAAACAGATGTTGGGGTGGCAGGGACATAAAAGATGGTGACAACATTGTGAGATGCAGTTGTACAGGAAGTATGCAACTGGTGATGGGGAGATTTGGATTACAAACATGGTAAGGGAATTACAGGAAAACACTGTGGTGGCAGACAGGGCAGGCCACAGTGCACCTCTCTGACTGTCCAGGTGGGGAGGCACACTATGACAGAGAATAAAGCTCAACTGTTTGACAGGTAAATGTCCCATGGGGGGCTATACTGTGGCTCCTGTAAACAGAATGCAAGGCGTGTTCAGGTGAAACAAAGTCCCCTATACATATGTCAAGGTATCTTCATGTAAATAGATGGGGAGAGGCAATGATATGTCAAAACTAATGACTGTCACAAAGAAGGTGGAAATGTCATGTAACAGGGTAGCAATGGTCATAATAAAAAAGCTGACAGGTATATGGCCACCAGATGTAAGGAAGGAACAATGCTGAGACACAGGGAGTCAGCCAAAGACAGTCAGGTAGACACACACACACACACACACACACACACACACACACACACACACACACACACACACACACACACACACACACGTGCAAACACATGTGCACACACACAGAAACACTGACTGATGTGGATCTTACAGCTGTTTACCCCTTGTCATGGGCTCAAGAGAGCAACAATGACTGGGACAGTTCCTCAGCCAGGAGATGGTAATGAAGCCCCTACACACAAGGTATGTGCAGTTCTGTGGCCAATTGTAGCAGGGAGAAATACAGGACATCAATGCTATTTGTCATAATAAGACACTAATATAGGTGTATTACAGGGATACCGATATGTTACTTTATGCAAAGACAAGGGCAACAGACATTATCAGGGACATGTCCACCACAGGTGGTGAACCTCAAACACATAAATGTCTCACAGAGGTGAGAGTTTCTTGGTAACACTTCCTGGGTAAGATGAGGAAATGGCGGTGACTGGGATGTGGAAACTGTATGGTACTGAATACTAGAGTTTCTGGTAGACATGCACCAGATTAGTAATAGCAGGTACATTTCTAAGTCATACTCTAATTCACATGTGAAGTAGTTATTCAGTGTATCACCTCCATAGATCTGTTCTGCAAGTATGCTGCAATTGCATCTGTAACATCTTGCACTACAAGGTCAGTATATATCTATATAATGTTCACAAAATTGACGTACCAGTATGCCTGCCATGGGCTGTAAGAGTCATGCACATGCTCCAGCACTACTGCAGGTATATTATCTTTATGCTTTCACTGATGGAAAATCCAAAAAAACAAGAATACACATGCCTGATTTCATCAGATGACTTGTGGCTGACAAAGATGGCAAAGTACACATAGTACAGTCATGTGAAACAGCACTCTCATCAGTGGTAACTTTGTATGGTGTACAGACACAGACAGACACACACACAGACACACACACAGACACACACACAGACACACACACAGACACACACACACACACACACATACACACACACACACACACACACACACACACACACACACACACACACACACAGACACACACACAGACACACACACAGACACACACACACACGCGTGCACAGACACACACAGACACACACAGACACATGGAACCATCCATCTATTGGCTTTCAGTATGGCGTGTCGCATCAGAGTTCCTGTACATGCTCCCAAAGTGCTATGCAGTGCCTTATGCAGAAAGAATGAAGCCCTGAAACTGAAAAGCTGCACAGTACTTATGGTCAATGTTCATGAGATGGTAGTGCCACTCCCCAAATGGAGGAAGTCATCCTTGATTTCCCCCCAGCCAGGTACCTGCCTGAGTGGTTACCAAATCTAGCACTCATATCCGTTAACAATACAAAAACATTGCTGTCACCTGTCACTGTGCCTGATCCTACCAGCGCAAATGTTGATGGCTTTTCCCTGCCCACCTTCCACCTCTTTAGATAAAGTAATTTCCAATGCACAGTGTTGGCAGTTAGTGCACTGTAATGCACAGCGTGAGTTTGACAACACATGCATCAGCTTTATTCTGTATTGTCTTTAGCATGGCCAGTGCCACAACATACTTCACTCCCTCTTCCTTGCATAGGATGATGCTGCAGTCTTCTGTTTGATGAGTCTGCAACCTTCTCCTTCTCTGCTGTAGCAAAAGGTCTCTTAAGCAGTACTGCAGTCTTCCATATTGAATCTGCTTATGTACTGCTATGTTATTTAAAAAGGTACATAAAACAAGCGAGTGACTAAAGATCTCAGTAGCATAGAGCAGTGCACCCACTAGATATATCCAAGTGACAGAGTAGTCCATGTTGGAGTCTTAATACACAAACAACACTGTTTTCTGTCTGCAAATGTGCAGTGTTTTAAGCTATCTCAATCATAATCAAGGGACTTTAGATGGAGGGATCATCATTCACAGTTCTAAGGCATATTCATCATCAGCCACAACACACAACAGTGGATGGCATTATAAATAACCTGCAGTTTGTTTAACTGGGTACTGCATAACCCAAACTATGTAATGGGCACTTTGTGCCTCTACCAGCTGGATGACCCTGTGAGAAGTCATGCCACACGAAATTCTGGTAGAAGTTGTCTAGGTGCCAGTTGGGGGAATCATTGATACTGTCTCATTGGTGTACAGACACATTGGATATAATGACTTGTGCATTGCACACACCTTGCAGATGATGGAGTGAAAGCACTTGTAGATGATATTTTGGACACCATGTGGAGCAGGTTGGGCAAAATGTATGCAGTCAGAGTCCCCCAGCTGTTAGGGAAATGGTCTATATTTATCATCTGTACAGGATTGGTTCTTTCCTCTGCTGTCAGCAGAAACCAAATATGCTACCCATAAGCTACAACATCACATCAGGGAATGGGCGTAGGATCTGTGAGACTGATACATGCAAATGTCCTAACATGTCTTCTGACTGACGCTAAAATGTCCCTTGGCAAGGAAGGTTAATGCATACTGCTGAAAAATTCCAGCATTAAGAACTCATGAGCACTGTGGCCATTAGTGCTAGAATTATACATCTGTGAAATGCTCCACCATATTTCTTTCCATCATTTGTATAACCAGTGAATTTCATTAGCATTATGGCACTTTTTTTTGTTCTCCACTATAATAAATCCATGGCCCCATTACCTTCACTCAACTGATCCATTCATCCAACATGGGGGACAAAAGCTAGGGAACTGAAGGCTAGATAAGAGTCCTGCAATCAATTTGTTCCTGACAAGGTAGTATTACTAACCCATTTAAAAGTTTAGTAATAATTAGCAGGCCAGCTTACTGCTCCAGTGATGACCTACTCTCCACCACTGGGGTATTTCTTCTCCTTTTCAATGGTTCACTGAGCTCTAGTTCCATTTTTAGCAGTAGGGATCATGTCTCTGCATTTTCTCTTGGCTTATGTGCATGCAGGCAGGCAATGCATGTTCACAGGCTCATGCTGAATGGATACAACACCTATTTCTCATGGTGGGTGCTATGCAAGTGGTGAGCCAAAGCCACCACCCCTGCCCAGACTGGTGAGCTGATAGTTGCAGTTGATGTTCATCCTCCCCTGCCAGCTTCTACAGATGCCCACTCTTCTAGTTAAACTCTGGATGTGAAGTTGTTCTATCTCGTCTTCATTCTTACTGATGGGTTCAGAGCTGATCCTCGGCTCTGACTCGGCCAAATGCAAAAGCTTGAGGTTTTCAACCAGCTCATGGCCTACCCTCTATCCCATGATGCACTAGTGCTTCCCTCAGATCTCGTTTGCCACTGCAACAGATTGGGCGTTTCACCAGCTCTGGCCAGTGAAATATAAGTATTTCGATAATTATTACTTCTTATTGAAAAAAAAAATTAATGTATAGCAGTTGCTTAGTTTAGTTTAGTTAGTGAGGAGAGTTGTCCATAGTGCTTGTGCACTTTTTTTGTTAGTAAATTCCGTCTCTCCTTTGTGGCCATTTTTTTCTAATTAGGCCCATTACATCCGAGTGACGTGTCCAGGTGCGTCTGCAGTTAACTCCTACTGAAGCCCCTAGGAGTCAAATATTGCTTGTTCATAGTTGCATCAATAATTCCAAAACCATGCTATGTGCAAGGCTTTAAAAGATTTCATCTTAAAGCTTACACAATAGCAAACTTAACTGCATTAATATTTTTCCTCTGTATAGTACAGGTAAATATATAGCAACTGTTGTTTTTATGACACTAATTTATATAGATAACATTTTCACATTTTTCTAAATATCTCAACAACCAGGTAACACAGACAGAACTCCTTAGCCTCACGTTAAAGGTCTCAGCTAGATGAATAAAATGCTGCTGACCATATGCGTGTAGCTTGAGTGATTGCTGAACAATTGTAATTTTTTTACAAAATATTACAAATGTTATAATAGTTACTATGTTTATTCAGTTTAAGACCTAAAACCTAAAGAATACTACCACTATAAAAATAGTTTGTGCTGAAGAGTTTGCCATTTATACTTCTGTAATAATATTTAAGGTTCCAGAGATATGAACATTTATTTGAAATGTGAGGACATAATTTGATTCTATGAAAAGGCTTAGGCTACACCCTTTGGAAGTTACAGTGCAAACTTCCTGAACTCCATTTGAGTGAATGAATTAACTCCCATTCCCTAATGTGCTAATTTTTGTTATTACAGTGTTTTGGTAGCCTGAAGCTAGAAGGCTTATCCTTTTCTTTCTTTCTTAAACCCATGTTTATTTAGGGATGTTTTGCTAAGTGTTTTATAGCCTGTTTAAATTAAAAGGCTTTATTCTTTAATTTCTAATATTTGTTAGAGTGTGTATTCTTATAGCTGGTGACCTTAGGCCGATTGTTTTCTTAAGCCCGTGTGTAGGGTATATGTGTGTGTGTGTGTGTGTGTGTGTATATATATATATATATATATATATATAAATAATCACAAACTGTGTGTGTGTGAATTTTGCTTGCGAATTGTAGACATGTCTCAGCAAGAAAAATCTAAATCTTGTTTTAAAAAATGTCCTAAATGTGGGTAGAAGATGTCCGTCATGGATGGACACTTTGTATGTGTATATTGTTTCGGTGAGGTTCACCTTCAAGAGGACTGCTCGATATGCCACTATTTCAGTACTAGGGTGTTACATGAGAGAAAGAGTAAATTGATTGCTAATGGTCTGGTAAAGTCCTCTTTTCATTAGTCGTTAGATAAGGATGGTACCCAGGACAGACAACCAAAATCTTCAAAGACTTCTTCTGGGTCAGAGCCGAAGAAAAGCTCATCAACCAGTAAAGTCAAAGAGAAATCATCTACCTTGGTGCCACAAATATTGGAGCTGATGGTTGTGCTTGTTGTTAGGAGCCAGTCCCCGGTTTTGGAGCCAGTATCTCCTACCCTTAAGTCGCCCTTTCTTGAATCGATGGCTTCTTCTGTAGCGTCTTCTTGATCCTCAAGACTTTCTGACATGGATGTGGATTGTGTAGTGCAGAGGCTTCTGCAGACACCTGTGCTGGCCAAACTTTTGTCGGGGCTGACCCTTGGGGCTTTGGAAGCAACCAGGACCCAGCCTGCTACTTCAATTCCTCCTCCGATCCAACTCGAGGCTTTGTAGCTGGAGTGCTCAGAGCTGATGATCATGGAACCATCGGCGCAAGCACCTGTTCCAGGTCTGTCAGTTCTGACTAGTCAGACTTCCTTGGTGCCGACCGTGGAGTCTAGGGGCCAACACTCGCTGGTCGGGTCCGGGGAGGATAGTTGAACCAACCTTTTGGTTCCGACTTTGCCTCTTGGGGATTCAGCTCTGACATTGCCTTTTGGGGCATTAGCACGGGTGAGTTTGGTGCCTAGCTCTGGCTTGGAGCCCACCACTTTGGTGCCAGGGGAATCACATGCTTCTTCGAATCCAGGGGTTCCTTTGCATCGGAGCCGGGGAGCTTTCAGTGCCATGAGGAGAGTGTTGTCCTCTCGGGCATCCACGTCATCAGAACCAGCAACCTCCTCCTCTAAAGCACCAGTGTCTACTGCTGCTTCACTGGTTCCACAAAAATGTAGAGACCTAGAGCCTCAGGATGCCCCATTTGGTGAGCTCTGCTCTTTCGAGACCTCACCAGAAGCTCCCACTGAGGAGCTTCCCAGGAAGAGACTTTGCAAGAGGAAGCATCTGGACTCCCCACAGGAATCCATCACTTCAGACACTGACTTAGATGAGTCAGAAGGGTCCCCATGGTCCCCCTCTGAGGCTATCTCTTTCGGAGGTATCTTGGAAATTATTAAACAGAGGAGTGGCTAGCAGTCCATCAACCCTACTGATGATGATTCAGTCTACCTGAAGGCTTTCGGGTTCTCAGCCCTCCGCCACATGGTTGTCTCCACCTTTCGATGAGCTAATGGAAGTGGTTTGTTGAAAGGCATGGGAGTCCCCAGATACCATGGAAACTGTCCCTTGGAGACTTAATAAGTTTATTACCTTGCCCCAGCACAAGGCTTTACTAACAAAAGGAGTTCCCGTTGATGCCATGGTGGTGGCGGCAGCCACCAAGAAGGAGTTATCAAAAGCTTTGACGTCAATCAATCCACCTAATAAAGACTCTAGGATTATGGACAGATATGGAAACCATATGTTTAGTTCAGTGATCTTTGCTATCCGGTCGCTGAACTATCTCACGCATTTCACTAAGTTGCAAGGAGATCTCCTAAAAGAGCTAGGAGATACTCTACAGAGTTCAGAAGCTAGGGGGGAGGGGTCTCAGATAAAGTAACTTCCCAGCTTGCTACCCTTAGTTCCCTTGTAAACTCTTCCATGTGCCTGGTCTCATATGCAGCTGATGGAATGAGCAGGGCAGTGGGTACAGGAATTGCTGTTAGGAGACATTCCTGGATGCACTTAGGTTCCTCTGTGGAGCCCTTTAAGTCATTCTTTGTTAACACCCCTTTTGATGGCTTGTCCCTTTTTTGTCCCAAAGTGAAGGAAATGCTTACCAGGTGTGAGCAAGAAGGAAAGACTCTGTCTGCCATCGGAGTCCATTTTTCCGCCCCTACCAGACCTTACCTCAAAGGTCAGAAGGGAGGAAAGATGTGGTTCCATAAAACTCAAGGAGCCTTTCGGGGCACACTTGGTGAACCCCCTTCCAGATGCAGAGGAGGGGGTAATAATGGAAGATACCGTCCATGCAGCAGAGGGGGTCCACATAATCAGGGCAACAGAGATCAGTTCTTTGGGAAGCCCTATCAGCACTCCTGAGAAGTGGCCCACCTGTCCATCTCTGGAGACAGTCAGGGGATGCTTTGTACCCAGATGCCTGGCTAAAAATAACAAAAGACAGCTGGGTACAAAGCATCATATCCAGAGGCTACTCTATTCCCTTTTCCACCCCACCTCCCTCAATAAGAAAAATCCCAGACGTTCCACCCAATCAAAGGGAACAAGCAACCATAGAGATTCAAAGATTGCTGAAAAAAAGAGTAATCCAACCAGTCCCAGCAGACCAGATAGGATCCAGAACTTACTCAAGCTTCTTTTAGTTCCAAAGAAACCAGGGGACTGGATGCCCATACTGGATCTCAGCAGACTAAACAAATCAATGAAAAAGACAAAGTTCTGGATGGTCATGCTACAGTCGATACTCCCATTTTTAGGGAAAGACAATTGGGTGTGCTCGATAGATCTCCAGGATGTGTAATATCACATAAAAATGGCCAGACCATCCAGGAATCATCTGCACTTTCTGCTGGGGGCCAGTCATTACTAGTTTCGAGCTCTGCCCTTTGGTCTCACTACAGCCCGCAGAGCGTTCACCAAATTCATGGCAGTTGTCACGGCCCATCTGAGACATTAAGGATCACAGGTGTTTCTGTACCTAGATGGCTAGCTCCTTACCACCACCACCAGGCATCAAGTCATTCAAGCAAGGGACACCACTGTGAATCTATGTAACCAGTTGGGGATTACCATAAATTTAGAAAAATCTGCCTTATTGCCATCGCAATATACCATTTTTATAGGAGCAGACAGACACCACCACTATGACCTTCCGCCAGAGAGGGTGTCTACTCTTACACAGCAGGTTCAAACTCTTCTCTTAAAAGAAAAAGTCCCAGCGACTATGGTTCTCAAATTGTTGGGTACAATGGCAGCAGCGATCATTGCAACCCCATTGGGTCTGATGCACGTGCGCATACTACAATGGCTCCTTTTCACTCAATGGACCTTTCAAGATCTCCCAATGTCTCATCAGATTAGGATCACAAACTCCTGCAAGAAGGACCTTCAGTGGTGGCTAATATTGCATTGGATGACGATAGGCCACCTGTTTGTTTTACCTACACCGATTGCCACAGTGACCACTGACGCTTCCCTGATAGGGTGGGAGGGCATTATCAGGGAAGAACAGCCCAAGGCACATGGAAACAACACGAGGCCAACCTGCATATTAACATATTAGAAATGAGAGCGGTACTCTAGCATTGCCAACCTTTCAAGACTCTCTTCCTCTTATTGCGATACAGGCAGACAATATGCCAGTAGTCTGGTACATAAACAAACAAGGAGGGACCAAATCTTACCCCCTGTGTCAAGAGGTCCTGTGAGTATGGCAGTGGGCAACCTCCACCCAGCTCTTTATGATAGCAATGCACATCCCAGGGAGGTCCAACGTGATAACAGACAAACTGAGCAGGGCCATTCTATTGCCTCATGAGTGGTCCCTGAAGAATGAAGTAGCTGGTCACTGAAGAAAGAAGTAGCAGAAAGGATATTCCACAGATGGGGCCAGCCTTGCTGCGATCTTTTTGCAACTCCCACAAACACCAAATGCAACAGCTATTTTGCCCTAATCCCCCCTCTGGGAGATGCCCCAAGGGAAGTGCCTGTACACGATGGGCCCCCCGGGTCTCCTGTATGCCTTTCCACCTGTACCACTGATACTCAAAGTTGTACAAAAAGCCAGTGCCCTGGGAAGGACCATCATTTTAATAGCCCACTACTGGCCTTGTCAGATTTGGTTCCCCTTCCTCCGGTCTCACCTGTTGGAAGAACATTGGATCCTGGACCCAGATGTTCTTCGCTCCATTGCCGACAGTCTTACTATTGGGGGTGTCCGCATCCATCGGCCCGATACCTACAGAGCCGGGTAGGGTCCAGTCAGCGAGACTGACTGACGACGTCCAGATGAGGGAGGGAATGCCAATGACCGACGCCATATCCCTCAAGGATTGTCCGATGCGTGTGCAGCAGCAAGCAGTTTGGCGTTGTGCTTTCAAACCCTTTCCAAACTTCGAAACCGTTTCCTCAGACTCGTTGGGGAGTTGGTGGCTTTTTTTTGACAGTTTTGGTTTTTTGCCAGGAAATATTTACGGAGTGTTTTGGGAAACAGAAGGGATATAGATGTATATTTCTTGTGTAACAGCCTCATACCTCCTGAGCACGACCTTGTTGGTTGTATGCCTGCCGGAGGGCGTAAACGTTTGACTATCCATAGGTAGGGCTAGGTTGCCATGTTTAAGGGAGCGCTGTGGGAAGCCAAGCCGCCGTTGCCTCCGCGTTGGTGTGCTTGCATTATAAAATGCCGCCGGATGCTCCGACGCCTCCTTCGCCAAGGAGAAAAGGACGAAGGACAAAGTTTGATGGGCGGCGGTTATGAACTGTTTCCCGGACGCTTTGCCTGGAGAAGGAGGCAGGATTTTTAGGTTACAGGATGTGCCATGGGGGCCTTCGCCAGGCTGAGGGGTCTTCCTTTCTCAGGTAGTAGGGGCCTCCTCCTTCCCAAGGGCCAATTCCTGCTGCTTCCCCTCTGAGAGGTAGGCCTAGTTTAGCTCTAGTTCCTCTGTCTGTACATTTTGGGGGGTAGGCAAGAAAAGAATTCTTAAGCATCATCCAAGATTTCGGTTCTGATTTTTTAGAGAAGTTCTATAAAAAGAAATGATTAAGTGCCTAAAGATTTCAGAGCCTGCAGGGATTTTGAACTGTGGGTGTGGGTTTGTGGTCTTGGATTGAACAGGAGTATGTATCCTAGGTCTTCAGTTCTGCCATGGGAGGACTCCACAGGAGATTCCGACTTATTCTGATTCTGATGTGGATGCAACCATGAGGAGCTTCACTCCTCTGGGATTTTTACACATTTCAGAGACTCTCAGGAAAAAATGGGAGACTTTTGTTGGACTGATTCAGATTAAAGGAGTAGAGAACTCTGAATCAGGAAATTGCCCTTTTTACTTTTTCTTCGCTTCTGAAGTGGCTTCCTTTTGCCTCCTGAAGCCTGAAAATGTTTTTGAGGTTTCCCTGGGAGTTCCCTGAACCTGCATTGTTCCTCCTGCCTAAGCAAGTAGTATTTGTATTTCAAGGGCTAAAAGGTGTTGCATTTGTCTGTGTTTAAACCTGTTCCCACAGATAAAGGGGCAATTTTTGTGGATAGGATGGGAAAGGAAGTGTAGTGGGTACCTCAGCCAGGGGATGTGTTTGAATGGAAAGGCAGTAGGTAGAGGAAGAATTATTTCCTTCCTTACTTTAAATATCAATAGATGCCTTCTGAGGAATTTTCAGGTAAAGAGTCGCTATGGCAGACTAGCACTTGATTCTGGTCAAGTTGCAATGTTGGTTGTCTGTACAGGGTCTTGGGCAGGGTTCTTTGCAATTAGGCTGTTAACATAAGGGCCTCCTGAGGCAGGATCTTGGTTTAGGTGTCTATGTTAAGAGCATGATCTTGGATGCTCCTTAATTCTTGATCAGATATTAAGGCAAGGAAAGTTAATTAAAGTTTACAAGGAGCTTCTCAGTTTGGATGAACTGTTTCCTTTTTTTTTGCGGTTGTTGTCTGAAATTTAGTAGGACTTGGTAACAAGGGGCCATTAATGAAATGGAGTTTTTGCCCCGGTTAAAATTAGACGTAAAGTAGGCTCATAGTTCTTAGGACATCTCCTGGGTAGGGGTTGGCTGTAGGGGGTGGGTGGGTCCTGCTATCAGGTTCAGGCCTAGATGGTATGACTCGTCTTTTGTCTTTGCTAGATTCCGGCAAGGTTCTCTCCTCAGGCTTTGAGCTGTCTCTGATCTGTCTTTTCATTTGATTTAATTACTCACGCTGGTCTTGTTGGATTGGGACCCAGACTGTTGTCTTTTCAGCCTGCTGCCAATTCCCTTCTCAGAGAATTTGGTGTTTCCTCCACAAAGACTCTCACAAATTTTGTGGGATTTATCGCCCTTTCGCTATCTGTGTTCTCCCTCCATCAGAAACAAGAAAAGGATTTTATTAAGATTTGTTCTCAATTACTCCCAAATGAGGCTTTTCAGAATTTTCCCTGTATCAGAAGGGGCCCAAGATTTTTCTCCCTCCAAGATACCAAAGAAACAAGAGCTTTTACCTTCAATTTTGGAGATCAACTTTGGTATCTCTCCTGGTCACAGCTTTTTACCCTGAACCTATCAGGCTAAGTTTCAGTAAAGTGGCTGCGTTTCCCGAGCTTCTGGACACTCTTATCAGTTTCAGATTGGCGCCTGGCTCATCTACTGCCCACACGGGCAACAGTTGCCCTGGGGTCAGTGATCATCACTTCAGGCTCTGCCTTCTCTGGCTCATCTCAAGCAGACGACTCATGTTTCTGGCTCAAGGCCAAACTTCAGGGCCCCAGCATTCCATCCCAGTCGCCAAAAAGTTAAGCCCTATAGGTATTTCGAAATTTTAAATAAAGTCATGTCTAGTACCCTCTCAAGACTAAGACTTCTGGGTGTGATACTGAAACGAAGACCTCAGATCTAGTTTTCTCGGACAAACAACAGAGTCTAGGAACTTAGGGCCACATGTGAGTCTACTGCATGGACTGCCAGGACAGTCCTCAAGGGGATACAGTTCATGGCATACCCTTTCTCTATCAGTCGTGCGCCAAATTACATGAGGAAAGCTCACAATGGTATCTCCTTACTAAGGACAGTCCTTCCAGGATTTGACACTGTCATTCAAAACAGACCTTGCCTCTCAAAACAGAATTTTGTCTAAGAGTCAAACACGAACAAACCTTCCAAAAAATGGTGACCCAATGGACTGCCAGTTGTGGGAGGCTCGGTCTCACCGGACATTCAGGGTGGAGAGCCAGGATAAATGATCTGTTCTTACACAATCAAACACGGACACCATCAGGTCCATCAACACAAGTGGGAAAAGGAGATGTTAAAACCAGTTTGCATTAATGCTTTCACTCATTCTGTTCCAGCCCAGGTATTGGTCAGAACAGACAATATTATAGGACAAGGACATCAACAAGTGGCCTGAATATCTACTCTCTAACAGACAGCCTGCTTATGATCATGCTTTTCTCCTAACTAGGGCTTTAGTGATTCAAGTTTAAGCAGGAGCAAGGGAATACCTCTTTTCTGTTAACACAAACTATGATCTTCACGAGGACATTGCAATCATGTATTTCTCCTTAAGCCATGTGTTAACCAGACAAAGATTAGGATCTGTTCTCGGAAACACTAAACTCACTCTTTAGCTCATTTGTTGATGTCATGAAGCACAGGGCTTGAAAGAGAGCACGTGTTCTCCTTGAAAACCTCAATTCCTTGCCTTCCTTGGAGACCCTTCAGTGGATCTCTTCTCTTCAGTGTCATGAAACCGCCAAGACATTATTTTGATAGCTCCAGATTGGCCAAGAGCAAACACTGGTACAGTTACTCTTAGCCAGTCTGCAGTAAGGGGCTCCCATGGCTTTTGCCTCTGATTCCTCATCTACCACGAGTCTGGTACCTTCATGCTGCTCTGGCCTTGCCTTCACTCTTTCCTCTAACACCCTGGCATATTCCTATCCTTGTCCATTGACAGCTTGGTAAGCCTCTCAACAACGGCAAAATGTGTCACATTCTGTCACTTACTAGCCTTGGAAAGTCAACTTCTCAATGCCTTAGATTTTCCTTGATTGTACAGCAAAGAATTTGCAGGTTTCTGGATGTCAATTTCTTAAAAATCTCTAAAGGCCTTATTGAGGCTGTACAGCAAAGGTTTCCAAGTCCTCTCTGAGCCTGGAAAGGTTGCAGCGATTTCAGCTCATGATTGTGACGCAAGGTTGTTGCATCCTTTCTAAAAGATTCTAGTGTTTTTTTTTTGAGTAGCAAGAAAGAATTTGTAGAGTTTCCTATATTTGCTTTCTGGGATTCTCAATTTTATTTACTCAATAATTGGATAACCTTTTGTCATGTCACTTGGTATTTGAAATACTGTCAGTGGCTTACTTTACAAAGATTTACTTGCTCCACGGGTGTCTGAGTTCCTGGCCCTTATGGGTAGAGCCAAGTTTAAAAGAATATAACAGGGTATCCTACTCCTAATCCTTCCGCGCTCAAGGTGTTAATTAGTGTTTGATAAAACCAGGCCATTTCATTGCCTGCTTTTATGCAGACCCTTTATGCCAGGGAAGAGATTTTTGTGTTGAAACCATGTATTCATTGCCAGTGCATATTAGGGACCCAACTGAGTTGATTTCCCTGTCTCAGCACACTGTAGATGTTTTTGCTTTTTCGTTCGATTTAGCTTCTCTTTAAAACTTTTAGGGTCTCTGTGCAGTACTTTTGTATCGGCTATTTGAGTGCATGTTCATATTAAAGGTCTCAACAAACTTTGGATTAGACCATTCCACTTGGGCTGCTGCTTCTACATCATGGCAAGGGGTCCAGGACAACTTTGGATATTTAGGAAGGCTGCTGAGTTTTCAGTATTTCTTTAGGGTGGTTTGTAGGTCCTATTTTTTACTGAGCTAGGAACTTATATTTGTGCAGCTGTTTCAGCTCATGTTGTCATTGGCTGCATTTATTGTTATCAGCCTTTGGCACATTGCTTTGGCTGGGCAAAAGCTTCCAAACCTTCTGATTCATTCATCAGGGGCTCTTCATCCTTCTCTTCAGTCCCTCAAATTGACAGCTTGGCTGCTCCAATTCCAAATATAGACAGGTTTCAGAATCTTTCTGCTGCAGCGCAGCATATTTTAACAGACTCTCACAAATCATCTACCAGAAAGTTATATCTCAGTAAACGGAAAAGGTTCTCAATATGGACATCCCAAAACAATATTGATCCTTGTCTGGCTTCAGTATCATCCATTTTAGAGTTTTTGACTAAGCTCTTCAATGAAGGGGCAGCTGCAGCAACCATTTGAGTCCAATTCGCAGCAATTTCAAATTTTCATCTTGGTTATCAAGGGTCTAATATCATGTCACATAGACTCTCCAAGGCTTTTCTCAAAGGTACATACATCTAAGATTACCCATTAAATCCACTGCTACTCCATGAAATCTAAATCTTGTTCTTTCATGGATCATCCTACCCCCATCTGAACCAGCCTTCTCTTGTGACCTGAAATATCTCTCATGGAAAACCATATTTGTAGTAGCCATTACCTCTGCTTGGAGGGTTTCAGAGTTACAAGCCTTGTCCATTAAACCTCCATATTTGATTTGATTATGATGATAGAGTTCGGTCAAACCCCTCATTTTTACCAAAAGTATGCCCAGACACAAATCTCACTCAAGCTATAGTTGCCTGTATTCTTATCTAAATACAGCAATAAGATGGAGTATATGCTGCACAAGCTTGATGTCCACAGGCAGCTTCATTTTTATTTAGAAAGAACCAAGGTTTTTAGAAAATCTGAACAGCTCTTCATTTCCTTCTCAGATTCAAAGAAGGGTGCTCCGTTGGTGAAAACCGCTTTATCAAAATGGTTATCAGATTGTATCTCCTTTATTTGCAGTTCAGTCAATGCACCATTACAACACAAAATAAAGGTCCACTCAACTAGCGCTCTCTCCACTTCTTCAGCCTTTTTGACTAAATTACCAGTAGATACCATTTGTGCAGCTGATTAAGGCAGCATACCTTTATCACTCATTACAAAGTAGATAGGGCCTCCAGGGACAGGACCTCCTTTGGTTCCACTGTCGTGAGGAATATACTCCCATGAGCCACCTGAGAAAGATGGCGCTTGGGACGCTAACCCATCAGTAAAAATGAAGCTGAAATAGAACAACTTCACATAAAGAAGTTATGTACTCACCATAATGTTTCATGTGAGTTGCTCATCTCGACTTCATTCTTGCGTCCCATCCTCCAACCCCCCCCCCCACCAGTTTTTCCTTTGGGACCGAGAAGTTGAGACAAGTCTTGGTTGTATTAGTCCATATCTAGTGTACCCTATGATACTACTATTAGGAAATTATCTAGTCACCTTAGTTAGCAGCAAACAAGATCTGAGGGAAGCACTAGTGCATCATGGGATAGGGAGTAGGCCACTAGCTGGTTGAAGACCTTGTGCTTTTGCATTTGTCCAAGTCAGAGCCGAGGATCAGCTCCGAACCCATCAGTAAGAATGAAGGTGAGATGGAGCAGCTCACATGGAACGTCATGGTAAGTACATAACTTCTTTTTTCCTACATCAAAATCAGGGATTTATTCCTCTATATCATGCAGCTGGCCTAAGATGGAGTACATTTATATGCCATTTTACAGTCATTTGCATACTGTGAACAGCATACTGTTTTACCCATAGTATAATTGTGCATTGTCTTTGAATTGTCTGGTCCCTGCTCATCAACTCTCATCTAGTCATTTTGTGCAACCCTAAATCTATGTTTCTGATATCCTCTGTAGTATATAATCTGGTTATTGACAAACCAGGTGATCACAGGAGCCAGGTTTGTGACTTGAAAATCATATTTATTGAATAATAATCAAAGTCCATTAAAGAAATCCAGTTCTTATCAAACAAATCAGTCTGCAGTTAACTTCACCTTATCAATGTTTTTTTTCACAGTACAACAAGCATTTATACTTAGAAATAACATTCATTTCTAAACAAGACTATGACAGAGTAGATGGCAAAAATTAGTCCGTATTTACAGAGATCACTAGAAGGCAGAATAACTCTCTTCCCAATTTCAGAATCATAGAGCAACTAAACAGTTTCATTTACATTTCAATCAGTAATAAGTCAGGCTGGCTTCTCCTGTTAAGGATCAGGTTCCTTACTTCAACTTTCCAGCTTCCAGAATTGTCTATTTGGTCTAGAGGGATAAACTCCTGATGGTAGAGAGGGATAACACCTTGTCTACAGGACAGGTAACCTGAATTTTATTTGCAGCTGAGGTTCCTCTAGGAGCTGGACAGGGAGGATGGGAGTAAATAGCTGCTGCCTGTTCTGGGTGAAGGAAAATGTCTTGGATCATCACATGGGTGACTCATGCTGGGAGCAATAGGTGGCTGCCCAGTAGCATTCCCAGCTGACCAAGCTTGTGTTATCCTAGTGTACTCTCTCTAAATAGCAGAGCAGAAACTGGCCCGCAGAAGCACACTGTGCTAAGAGGAATTGCTGAGAGGGAAGGGGTGCTCCAAGCAGGATAGGACAGGTTGCCTCTAAGGACCAGTAAGCTGGTCTGCTCCATACTGCCTGACTCTTGCAAGGAAAAACAGGCTTATCTGGATTGTTGTGGTGGAATGAATGGTCCATAAGGCTCTAACCTAGCCCAGGAATACCTGGGTCCTGCTTCACTGGAACAAACAGGTCAAATGACTGAAGGTAGAGAAGCCATTAGGCAAGGGCCTGGGAAGAGGAAATAAAAAAAGAGAAGGGAAAGCTTCCAGATTGCCTTTTTTGTTTCTCCTGGTCTTTGTAGCTTTAATTAGAGTCCTCCCTGGACCTGTTTCAGGACAAAAAGACACTATTCTACTATAAACTAGAGCACTGTACTTTAAATACCCTGTCTGCAGCTGTCCCTCATTATTTCTAACATCCTTGCTTGTTTCTGGGTTAATCACCGTATAGAGAACATCCAACATTATGCTACCTGGCCGTTTCTGAGAGCACATTTAAAGGGTCAACCACCACCCACACAGTGTACAAGCCTCAGCAGATTCCCAGGACAGCCCCTCCACATTCAGATGGCTGCAGCCTGGCTGACATTAATTTAATGCTAAAAGGCTGACAGGTCAGTACCAATGAGATAGCTTTAGGTTGGTGCTCTAGTGCCACAATAGCATCTAAAAGGGGACAAGATCTATAAGGACAAACTGTCTTTATGAAATAATATTTCAGTGAAGTGGCTAAACCGTCTCTTTTTATAGCTCCGCAGCATTTCTTAGCATTGCTAAACATCCTGCTAATATTGGTGGTAGGATTGTTCCTCCCCCTCTGCAATCAGAGACAAAATTGCACCTATACCCATCTCCAATGCATCTATATAAACTAGGAATTACTCTTAAAATTTAGGAGCTATGAGTACTTACTCTGAGCATAATATGTTCTTCAGGTGCATTGTAGTTGTCCACATTACCTTTAGTGGAGCCCTACTTTTAGTCAGGTCAGTTAGTAGGTAAAATCAGTAACAAACTTCCATTAAAGACTAGTTTTGTAGTGGTCAATGTGGATCAGTTTTTCACTGCTTCTAAATTTTCCAGCCTAAGTCTTCAGCCTTTCAAGCTTTCAGCCTGTTACATACCCCACATAGCAGGCTTCTGCGATATGTAACTTACAGTTAGCTAGATTAGCAATCACTCCATCCTGAAGCAGAAAATTTGAAATGGCTTGATGTTTGATAGATGCTCTAATAGTCTTCAAAGAATATTACAAGATGATCTAATAGTCCTCAAAAAATATTACAATATCATAAGTTGGCTGCTGCATTTCTGATGTGGGCTGTAGGATTTTGTCCATCAGCCTCTAGAGTACTGCAGGTACCCCATGGAGACCAAAATACAACACTTAAAAATGGAAGAGGTCATTAAAGGTCAAAGAATTGGCCAATGGCCTTTGGTTAAATCTGAAAGTAGGCAAAAACTTAGTCTTGTCCCATTTAGCTTGTGTGCCAATAGAACAGGATTATTCTACTCATTCTGCATTATTTTATAACCCCAAGCTTTAGAATCTCTCTTCCATCATCTGTAACTGCTTGGCATTGAGACTCTGCTATTTGATATGTTTTTACTTGTACGTTATCTCCAGATATGTTCTATGCTGTGCTGAATTAAACTTTTTTTCTGGCTGCACTAAGAATATGTCCTTGTTTCTGAGTATAAATAGCCTTACTTCCTGATGCTGAGATACTGATAGTGTTTCCCCTATTTTGACTGCTGCAAGACTTCCTATGCAAACATACTTCTTCTTCTTCTTTCGGCTTCTTCCCGGTTAGGGGTCGCCACAGCGGATCACCTTGTCCGCACATTGATTGGCAGTGGAGTTTTACAGTGTCGAGTTGCCAGCCCGGCACTCAACCTTCCACAGAAGGCACACACACACGCACACCTAGGGCCAATTTAGAGTGTCCAATCCTCCTGCAGCATGTCTTTGGGATGTGGGAGGAAACCGGAGCACCCGGAGGAAACCCACGTGACCACGGGGAGGACATGCAGACTCCGCACAGAAGGCACCCCAGCTGAGGATCGAACCGGAGAACCTCTTGCTGTGAGGCGGCAATGCTGACCACTGCACCACCGTGGCCGCCCCTCCTATGCAAACATACTTAATAAAAAAAAAAACAGTATAAGCATCTCTCCACAGTTTCAGAACATTTTTGTGATATAACCATTCTGATTTCCTTCTTTCCAGCTCTCACACCTTATAATTCACTTCAATTACTTTCTCTGTTACTTCAAAAGGGCCTTTCACTTTGCAAATATTCATTTTTTAACAGTAGTACTAATACAGATACTGTATCTCCTCTTTTTAATTTTCTCAAATGAGAATCTCTATTATATATTATCTGTTGTGACTAATGTGCCCTCTTGATATATTATGTCACTAAAAGCATCACATTCCTATCCTGCAGATATTTAAAATATCCTATCTTGCTTTTACAGTGTTTTCTTCTTCACCTGCCTTTTTTGTCTATATCTAGCGAACCTTGGGGATGTCTGTCATACAACAATTAAAATGGTGTGAACCCAGCTAAGCTTGGAGCATTTCCTTTATAGTAAAGGAAAGCTATACCAACAGCTAATCCCAGTTTTTCCCATCTCTCCCTATAACCTTTAATAACATAGACTTAAAAGTTTTGTTAAAGCACTCAACTTACCAACCTATTTGAGAACTGTATGCAAATGACATTAGCTGTTTCACTTTAAAGGACCAGCAAAACTCAAGCTTTTTGTTACGTTGGACAAGAATGAGATAACTTGGTCAGAGCCAGATCTTGGTCAAATGGGGCTCTCTAGGCAGGGGAATGGATGATCACCCCTCCTCACAGCCACTCTGGTTTCCCATTACTTGTCTCCCTCACCCATTTACCATAAACACACTGCTCAAAACTGTCAGTATGCATAATTTTCTTCTCAACTTTTGAAGTAAAGGCCGAGATATAGATTTAAATTAAAACTTTTAATTTAAATATGCTCTGTTGACCAGGTTAGTCCCAATATGCTAGTAACGTCTTTTCAAGGGAGACCCTTGGTTGTATTTTTTTATACTACTAGTGGACATTTGGCAAGGGCATTGCAAAATATTCCCCTACTCTTTTTGATAGCTCAAGTGGATGTAAAAGATCTCACAACACCTACCATTAACACAGAGAGATGGGGCCTCAGTTTAACATCGCATTGAAAGGATGACATACGAGGAGTGCACCTCCCCATCCAAGGGCACTGTAGCATCAGCAATCTGCCAACATGATGTAGGTGCAGAACCCACAGCCTTCTGCATCAAAGGCATGTATATTACCTGCTGTGCTACTAACACTGCTTTGAAACTTCATAGCACAAACACTGATAGCCATTTGCTAAACAAAAAAGTTGCATATTGAAAACAGACATAAGATGAGCAATAATAAACTTCTTGAAAGTCACATTCCTAAAAATCCACTGAAACTCTCATTCCTTGAAAATGGACCTCTGTAGTTTTTTTTTTTTAAAAGATGTTTTTCCATTAAGCAGTGAAACAAAATGTGTGAACCAATAAAAGATCAAATTATTCAAGTCTGGTAGTTGTTATGTCTGGCAGTTGGTGTAGAGGATTAAGGCTGTTGTCTCCTGTAATCAATGTGCAGGGTTTTAGCATGAACAAACTAATTAACTAACCTGTCATCCCTAACTAGTGCATTTCACACACACATTCACCTTGTAGTACTCTGAGTACTTGCAGAAGAATGCTCATCTCCCATCAGTTGCTGCAGTACTCTCTAGCCAAGAAAGAAAACAGCAGTTTGTAGTAAGCAGTACAACTAAAGCAGCAGCAGTCTGTTCTCTGTTCTAATCTGCAGTGTGTTTAAGTTTTTGTGTGTAGACACACACACACACACACACACACACACACACACACACACACACACACACACACACACACACAGACTTAGGTGCAGCCTTAATGAAAATTGTTAAAAATTAAATTGTTTTTCATTAAAAATGACATTTTGTGGCAACCCCCAGCACCCCTCCTAGCAACTGCCTAGGTTGCCTCGTGCTGGATGTGGCTCTGGCCTTGACAAGAAGTCTCTATCAGGAAATTCCTGTCCTAGAGAACAGAATTACTTGTTTTTTCACTATGGATTCGCATTGACTCTTCACAGGGATATTGCTTCAGGAAATGTTGCCGCTTAAATAATTCCAGGATTTACCGGTGGCCATTACTTGATTTCATATAAGACCTACAGTGTCTGTTGTTAAGTGTTTAAAAGGGGTCTCTACAATGGGCAACAGTCTCAGAAGATTCTTAAATCTTGGGATAGATACTGTCTTTTTGACATATCAAGCTACACAAAACAATGTCCTTCATAACACCAGACAAATAAAATCTAGCTAAAACTCTAGCCTTTATTTTGTCTATTTCCAAATGACCACACAAAATGTGGTTGTGTGCTAATTTTATTCAAGTACTCTTTAGATTTTTGGGGAGTTAATACATGCCCCGGGATTCATGAAGCTTGTGCCAGGCGCACGCATAGCGTAGGTGTTATAACGCCAAATATGGCTGCCGAGCGATTCAGGTACGATCCAATTCCACGTGCACTACCGGCGTACTCCAGATCTGTGCAGCCCCAGGCGTAGGTATGCTAATCACCCTATGTGCAGTGTGTCACCATGCAAATGAAGGCATATAGCGATTCATGAAGTGGTGCAGGCGTAGCATAAGCCCACAGCAATGTAAACCAAAAAAAAAAACGGTTTACATTTTCCCAAACATAACATCGGAGTAATGGAAATGTGTCAGACCCAGGTATCACAATGTTAACATATGCCAATGGCGAAATACACAGACAATGGCATAAAAAAAGATGCACAACACGTAAATAACAACTTTAATGTCATGTCCACAGTAACTCACATCAGAACCGCAGGATATGTGTGCGGAAGGTGCAACATAATGAAATAATATAAAAATGTTATAAAATAGCATTGTAATAGAAATCAGGTTTACAGCATAATACACCATGGTATGCATGGAACACCACAATCACGGTGCAAGGGTTGCCAAGGACTCGCAGCAGTCTTCGGCGTGGTAACTATGAATTAGTAGTCAATGCCATGCAAATGAGGCATATAATACTGAATCGCAAATGTCCCGCCGGAGTAAGGTTGTACCATACGGTGCAGCTGTAAAACACCGATGAGTGTCGCAGAGGAAATACATGACATCAGCAGAGGGGTGTGCCACCGTAGCAGTAAGCACACTGGAGCATAGCAAACCTGGGCTGTACATCGCTAATCAAAGCTGCAGGACAGGGGTGTGGAGTAATAGTTTAGCTGAGAGCACACATTGCGTGCAAAAGTGCATGTGTACGAGGATGACAACGTTCCCGAAACCTAGTAATCTGACGCACACCCCGCAAACAATATCAGAAACAGGAAGGTGATGGGAAGAATATAAGGAAATGTGGAAGAAGTGTAATTGGAGTACTAATGAGCAATCAACACTAATCAACCCACGAAGGCCAATCGACGGCAGCTGACAACTCTGCATGCTGAAACCTGCAAAACTGGATAGGGGAGGCATATGAATGCAAAGAAAGTAGGGGAGGTAGCGGATTGCAAAGATAGAATACCTGACACAGCAGAGCAAAGCAGACTGGCAGCACACTGGCAGTAGCACACAAAACGCATGATATGCCATGTCCATGAAAGTACAAATGACAGTGCTCTGCAGGATGCATGCCAGAAAATGGTAGGTGCAACGTGCAGAAATAGTAAAAGAAGGTCGAAAGGTAATCCATGGCGGGCAAAAGTAATTCAACACCAAAGGCAACACCGTTGTAGTTCCATCAGTAAAACACGGAAGATAGCCCGTAGCTACGGCCATACAAACACACCCTATGACATCATCGGTGTGCACAGCACAATAGTATAAAGTGTGAATGCACACAACACACAGCCGTGTATTCCCAAACACCGCACCATAGGTGTAAACACACAGGGAACTTTTAAAATGTACATGTTGGGTGCTGCCATAGCTGTGATCCATCAGCATGTGTTAGAGACTGACGGTGTTGTGGAGGAGGATGCCGACAACCACCGCAGGCCTCGGAGGAGGAGGAGAGTGTTCAGACCAAGGGTAACCTACCAGGGGCTACATGACCTGGAGATAGTAGAGCGTTACAGGGTGGACAGGGACATGTTACAGCAAATAATGGAGCTGTGCCGGCCACGCCTGAGAACAAGAAACAACAGAGGGGAGCCCATCCCAGTGGACACAAAGGTATGTGTAAGCTTGCGAATACTGGCCACAGGTACCTTTCAAAGGCCAACTGGAGATATAATGGGCATCTCACAGGCATCAGCATCCAGGGTACTACACCAGTTCCTGGATGCCATGTTACCACATGCCAATGAGCATATATACTTCCCGAGATCTCAGGAGGAGTTGGCTAGCAATATGCGCCACTTCCACCGTGTGGCACAATATCCGGAGGTACTGGGTGCGATAGACTGTACGCACATACAAATCAAGTCACCACCCGGTCAGCAGGGTAGACGCTACATAAACCGCAAGAGATTCCACTCCATCAACTGCCAGGCCGTGTGCAATGCCCAGGGCATTATCATGGATGTGTGTGCTGGCAGCCCTGGAAGCTACCACGACTCCCATATCTGGCATGCCTCACAGCTGTATCAGGTATTTGTCAGGGGGGACATCCCACATGGCCATCTCGTGGGGGATGCTGGCTATGCACTGGAGCCGTGGATGATGACTCCCATCAGAAATGCACACACACACATGCAAGAATGCCATAATGAGGCACACGCACAAACCAGAATAATCATAGAGCGTGTGTTCGGGATGCTGAAATCACGGTTCCGGTGCTTGGATACATCTGGTGGAGCCTTGCAGTACTCTCCAGGCACATGTGCCCACATATGATCCTGCGGAAGCAGCTGCTGCAGGGACATAATGGTGAAGGGCCACAAAGCCCACCACAATTGCCAAGGCCAGTCCAGGCACAGAGGGTTCCAGACCATGAACACACTGTGCCAGCCCCAGTAGGCAGACGGAGGTGTACCCAAAATGCCTGCGCCTTGGCAAAGAGGGAACGTATAGCACATACTCTGACAGTGTAGGCCCCACGGACTGACACCTCCCCACCTGCACACACAGTAAAATGGACGGCACACAAACATGACCACCTGTAAGTTGTAATGTATGGGTGGCCTTATGTGTGACTCCTACATAGGCAGCCCCCAAACACTGTAAACACAACAGCCAGTGGAACATGTAACGCCAACACCTGAACAGTACGTGAGTCCTACAGCATATGGCGTTGCTGTGTGCCTGCCACGTTCGCCGCAAGACGTATATATATATATATATATATATATAAATATATATATATAAATAAATATATATATATATATATATATATATATATATATATATATATATATGTATACATATATAGATATATATGTACACATATACATATATATAATACAGATAAGAAAGGGAATTAGAGGGATATAAGGTGACTGAGATGTATCCAGCGATATCTGTAAATATTATAGATAGTGCAACGACAATCTGAACATCCGGGAGGTTCAAAATAATAGGATACCGCCAACCATGGAACGTGTAACATACTGATATGCATAACCGCGAGGCTGAAAGACCGACAGAACACAGTATTGTAACAGTACATGCGCATGTAATAGTATGATGATATGAAGGGAGAGTTAGTCACCGCTGCTGGTGTTGCGGTCCACGTAGGTACTGTGTGCAATCGTCCCCGTGAGTGCCGTAGAATGTGTTCGTGTGCATTGAGGATGCCGTGTGCGTCGCTGTGTGAGTGTAATGTGTGTGTGTCTGCAACATGTGTATGTTGGTGCTAAGTTAGAGGCAGATCAGAATATTAGGTGTAGGCATACGGTAAACTAGCCTCAGGCATATGTTCACTACTAGTCCCAGAGTAGTAGTGACAGCCCCACCCTGGCTAGGTGTGTCCTGACATAGAACGATACAAAGTGAAAATGTTCGAGATGGTAGCACAGGAATATTTCCCATAAGAAATGTAACAGACGTATGTAATAGTCATGCCTGTATGTACGACACTGATATGTTACATGCAATATGATACATTGGCAAAGTCACACAGCAATAGGTATGTATCGCGGAAAAAAGTATGTGCTACCTCAGTACTGACCGTGGCTACGTGTTGGCCCGTAAACACCGCTGTGTCTTCCACAAGTGTCAAACAATTCCCATATGAATATGTGGCAACCACTGGCAAACAGGCTATTTTAACAACACGACCACAATGACTGCAAATATCTGGGACAGAAAGACAAGGGATAGTTGTCACGCATACACCGCTGATATACCACATAAGTTACGGAGGTATACATGCATCAAGCTCACCTGCAGATGATATCGAAACCAATTAATAACAGCCCAACCTACAATTCCATAACAAAAGACTATTAACTGTTAACTCTCCAAGTAGGGATGGAGCACACAGACAACTATACTGTTTATGTAGAGATGCAAGGCCCACAAACCGTATCCGTTACGTACAACCACCGATATCCCCCACTGTAGATAATAAAGGAATACAAACCGTAATAGCAGCACAAACATACAGTCAGTCAATGACATCTGCATAACCACAACATACCGCGTGGGAGACACAATTAAAGGCGGATGCATAATTGCATATGTTGTATAACGGAAAAAAACAGCCATGTTACAGGTTTTGAATGCAATACTCCGTTATCATTCGTCGGTAGGACAGGTACACTCACATGTTGAACCAAATACTCCACCTGTCACACACAATCCACGGGGGACATGAATTCAAAATATACTTGTCCCCATGCATAGCAGTTGCAGTTACACATAACATAACACAATACAGACCATCTCCACGAAGGTAGGGCAAATAGCCAATGCCCAGGTGGAGAATCCAATTATACCCCAGTGTCGACGCATAATTTCGGAATGGAGTAGATGCACAGGTGATATGCACGTAATTACTCACTGAGGAACAGCAATTGGCGGGATGAATTCACATGTTGCAGGTATCGACTTATATAAGGATGACTCTCAAGATATTCAAACCGTATGCTCATACTGAAAAAGCGTCCTACTATCGAAAGTACTGAAAACAAAAGGAAATGATAATAAACTAAATGAAACGAAACACCAACAAGGTATGTAGAACACACGATATGTAAGGTTGTGTAACGCATGATCTGTATTAACAAGTTGTACTGTATGTGAATGGTGGTTGTAATTAATTACACTTGTCCGTAATGCATAAAGTGGTGAAAGGTAGTTATGTAGTGATGTCTTGCTGAGCATACCAACGCTTGTAGAAACCGTGTGTACAGCAGTGGGACATTATGTACACAGCAGAGACACCACAAGGGATGCTACAGGAGGGCATTAAAGAGAACAATGCCATACCACACGCTGTTGCTGGTAGCGGACGTCCAACAAGGAAGTGCCATAGCAGGGGATAGTATATGTATGTATACTGTCACAGCACGCATGTGTATGGGCATATACCGTTGATGACATATGTAAGGTGTGGCCGACGTGCAAGTATGCTCTGCATTAGGGGATACTATGTGAAATATGTGTAATGTATAGTTGTCTAGGTAGATATGACAGATATCCTACACATTATCACAGGCATATCATGCATAACACATGTATCGCCTATTGGTATGTACAATAACAGGATACATATGGCCTGTAGGTATGGGACATAGTAGTAGCATGATAGCTACTCTAAATGGAAGGGACACCAAGTAACCATGCACAAAGGACATGTAGTAGCTGCACAGGTGCATAGTGGGCTACAATGCAGTCTGGCAAGTCCATGTGTAAGCACATGTACAGTGTACACAGTAGTGTCACCTCTCCATGGTAGTGTCCTGTGAACAGCAGAGCCAGGTGTCAGCTGCACCTCTACACAGTACAGCTGCTGTGGTGATACCAGGACTACATGTGTCACCCAAACACCAAGGGAGGTATCACATGAACAGTGCTACTGTGTGTCCCTGCGGGATGTACATAGGACCTATGTTCCACAGCATGGTGTGTGTTAGGTTTGTGGATGTAACACAGAAGCACATCCCATGCAGTGTGGTGTGTGTGCACATATCCAGGAGCATTTCGCTCACAGTGCCCACCGCAGATGTCATGTATGAGGAGTATATGCATCAATAATGTGGTGGACATGGGCCCTGTCAGAGCAGAAGAAGACACCCCTGAGTATGTGGTATGCAGATGTGTACAGATGTGTTGTCCGTAGTTCAGCCGCATATGTAAACTGTCTGAGCTCAGTAAACATCATGGCATGTCAATGTTGTGCCATGTAAAGCTGTAGCTGTTGTTGAAGGTACACCATAAATGTGGTATTGTACCCTTGACTGTGTGTAGATGTGTGTAGTTCAGAGGTACAATGGCTACCTATGTACCAGCATCACACACAGTACAGATAGGTGTGGTCTTGAAGAAGGATATCCATGCCACAGTGGAATACAGTAACCACAGGACTGTGTGTGACATATGTGTGTACTGCAACCATGTACAATGTGATATGTATGTAGGGGACCACTATCCATGTGATAGTCAGTGGGTGAATGGTGTTATGCAAAGGTGATGTGCATGCACCTTGTGTCATGCATCTTGATGCCATGATACTCATATGAAGTATCTGTCACACTGACACCCATATGGTTGGTATCAGTATGAGCTGGTGGAGCAATAATGGCGCTTGGTATGTAGGTGTTTGAAATCTAGGCATGGATAGTACTCTGTGACAGCATGTTCTGTATGTAAGCATATACTGAACATGAGTGGCCCTATGACTGAGGACCGTGTAATGCAATATGTACCTGACATATAGTAGGTACTATGGTATGCTGGCACCACTGTGTTTACTGCCCATGAGCCACATAGCATAACATCCTGAGACACTGGGTACGATGTGCAGGTGGAAGTGTATGTTGTCAATACCAGAATGTGGAATGGTGCTGAAAGGCAATGTGAGGACAATGTATGATGTGTTGACCTCTGTACCATCATCAACTGCCCTGGCAACTGTATGAAAGGTGCCCAGCATGTGTATGTGCCTTGCTGTGGCATTCACAAGCCCAACCCGGGTGCCAGGAAAGGACTGGAAGCCATCAATGTCTGTTGGGAATCACGTTCCTGATGATGTGCCCATCGCCATGCAGAATGGTCCAGTCAGGAGTGTATGACTATAGTCCCACTCGTGCAATGCAGTGCCACCTGTGTGTAGTGCGATAAATGCTGCTGTGCTGCATTCAGGGTCTACAATGTCCGACAAAAGGCTAGCAGTGAATATAGTGGCCTGGTGTGGAGACATATACTGAACAGGTTGGTGGGACATTACAGCCAGGGACATTGGAAGGTGACATTGGGCCAGTGTCCCAGGACATATTGTGTGTATGTCAGTACTGTGTATGTGACCACAGGGACACTATGATGTTCATGTATGGATTGCGACCCTGTAGTGAGTGAGAGGGTGTATTGTCGGTAAGTAAGCCATCCCCTGGCACGTTGCCAACATTACCTTGGTCTGCAATGTTTGGTTGACTGTTGTATGTGACATCAGATGTGGATGTTGCCAAAGAATACTGACATACCACCACAATGCCTGAGGCCCCACACCGCAATGTGTGGCAGTCATGTTTAGGTAGCTAGCCTTGGAGTATGTGATGATGGACCTTGTGGACCCACCATGGCTGACAAGTGATGCACCCCACACATGTGAATGTACACCACTGTGCAACAGCCTGTACCTGTGGTTGTACATCATATGTTCATGGAACATGACCACCACAGTGGCGTCTGTTATCTGATCAGTACCACCATGGCTCTGTGTGGAATAGCATGATTCCTGCAATTGTGTACATGCTACTGAAGTGCACTGTGGTATGTGTCAGCATATGTATGTGTAGTGTCCATCTGCTCGGGTGTCATGATGTTAACAACTGCTGTCAGCAGACGTCTGTAGTAGTTGTTGTAGTACACATGTTCTGTGTATGCTGTGATGGGTGTGTTTCCAGGATGTGGCTAGCAAGGCCGTGTAGCATATGTTTTGAATCCACCAAAGAGGGGATAACCCCAGGTGTGTCACACCAGTCACATGGAGGTAAGGGTAGTGTAGGTATTGTAGGTGTTGTGTATTGGTTTATCCAGCTGAGCGGAGTGTATGACTCAAGCATGTGTAGGTACATGGGTGTCTATCCCAGGGAAGTGTGGGTTAGTGTCAGTCACACATCAGTAGTAGCTGTCTGAGGCCCACTGTCCACTATACCAACACAGAAGGTATGTAACCCGTGATGTAAAATGTCGACTCTGTCGCTTGTTACAATGTGTATAGCGGTCACAAACACAGTTAGCTGCACATGGAGCACCTATGATGCATTGTGCTAAGCAACTATCCAGGATGTGTGCAAAACACTGTGTGATGTGTGAACCCCTCATCTGTGGGTGTTCCGGTCCAGGTACGTGCCTGAAAGGTACGGTCCTTGTACAGTCCGTCATCGCAGGTGTTCTGTGCAGAGCATAGAGGCAGGTCCCAGTCACTGCAGAGATGTGTGAGTGGTGCAATAGTATGTGTGCCTCGCTTGTGTGCATCACAGTGGAAGATGCAAGCATTGTTCCACATGACCCCATGTCGTGCTTGCCAGTTACTGCCCTGCCAGAGAGGCAGTATAGCATGTGAAGACATACATGTGCGCTCTACTCTCCAGGCTGACGGCTGCAGGTCATGCGTGCCACAGCATTGTGTTTGACCTGGACTATCATAGCAGTCAGATGTGTGATGTGAATATTACACATCCAGAAATGACCGTCAGGTGCAGTCATGGTTGTCGACAGCATCACCCCCATCCACAGCTGTCAGCACCCTGTCCCCAAAATGAGTAACAGTAGCCCTCGTACTGTGTGACTAATGTGCAGATCGTAGAACACCTACTACTGGCTGACTAACAGTGTCCACTAGGAAGGGTATATGATGGCTGAAATACGCTGCTCTAATGTATAAATATGATATCCCAATGAATTACTATGATTCCCATCTATTAAGCCATGGCTGGCATGTAAACCATGTACAACAATGAATGTGTGACTTCCAGTGTGGAACCTTGATGAACATGCACCTGTTAGAACACCAAATGAGGTACGTTGCACGTAATGATGTACAACTGACAGCTATGGCACAGCATGGATGCAGAAGCACATCCCCCACAGGCTGTACTGCTGTATGTTGGTAGGTGAGCATTGAATGAGTACATGTGACAGTTGCTGTATTGCCACATGTACGACATATCCATCATATAGGGGTAGCACTGGTACGTGACAGTTGGACATGCCTGTACATATGACCATGTCCCACAGGATATGTGTGTTAAGTGTGTACAACACCTTTCGTACCTTCAGCAAGCTGGGAAGTGTATGACTGCCAATGTACCTGTGTGACATGTTGTGCAATGGGTGCAATGGTAATCAGTAGCACATTACATGCTCACATGTCCTGCACAGGTGCATAGCTTGACAATACAATACATATAGGGTGTTGGATAATATCAACCCACAAGAGGTGATGAGTAAGGGTGGCAATGCACTATCACCTTTCTGGGTAAGGTGTGCATGTCCATGACACATTAGCACTTGAGATGTTAGCAGTACAGCTGTACAGGGCGGCATGTATATTTGATTACAAATACTTTTGCGTGTTCCACCAGTGGGCTGTGGACAGACAGACAACAAAATGTGCAAGAGTGACATGTGTACAGCACATCACTGCTGGCTACAGTAGAACAGGGTTAATGTGTTGACATGTGCACAGAACATCAGCGCCAGCTACAGTTGAACAGGGTATGTGTTGAACCCCACCGTCATTGTAGCCCATGCCACAGAGAGAAATGTTATGCATCTGTGTATGTATGGCTGGGAATGGACCTGACCTAGCAGTATAGCTGTGACAGTGTTGTGAATAACATACAGAGTGGGCTGTGTGTGTGTGAGGTGTGTGTCATAAGTGTACGGTCTGATGGATGATACCAGCATTGTCACCGCTATGTGAACATCCCCGTCCCCATAAATGAATACCTAGGCTGTGCTCAACACCATAGTCACTGTGGAAGGGATGGTGCTGTGCGGTGCACCCGCCAACATGGTGATGACTCCAGGCACCGGAGGTAGTCATATGAGGTACCCATGTCAGGTTAGGGTACCATCCATGTGCACGGGAGATCACAGTGTGGGCATATACAGCACTGTGTTGAACAATATTACAGCACATAGCACCTGTAAGGGATAATGTTTATGCATGGATGTGCGATACCAGCATGCATAATACACACCCCCACCATGCAGCATGCTGCCTACCTTGCAGAAGGACATTGTCTACACCATGATGATGGACATGCTACATGTCCATATACCTATATAAATGACATATGTCATGGACAGCCACCGTCCTAATACTGGTTTTCCACAGGCTGGACACATCCCTGTGCCATATATGTGATATACCCTGCCATACCATGCAACCCTGTCCATCAAGGCTGCACGTGTCATCACAGTCATACATGGTGTGATGGCCATATGGTACATGCACTATCAACTGACCGGATCAGTAATGTGGCACTGATGCTCCTTGTGTTGTCACAATTGCTGTGTGACAGCATGTAAAACGTGCGCACATGCTATGTTTGATGACCATCCCTGCAAATGTCGTATGAATAGCCATTGTCCCATGTGTATCACATGTGCAATACAGGCGAGCCGTGGCAGGATGTTCAACACCTGTACAGTGCTGAGTAGATGTATATGGCAAAACACATGCATGTACAGGTGTCCATGTGTATGTGTGCATTGTCACTGCTGAAGTCCATAACGACTGTGTCTGTGTTGCTATGTGACATATACACAGCATCCAGGTGAACAGTAGTACTGTGGACACATCGAGCTAAGTGCAGATTGGTAAGAACACAGGTGCAGGCAAGTGCACATGGCCACAGCAAGATACCATCTACATGGAATATGTACACTGTAATGAGTTGACACGGAGATATGATATGATATGATATCCACTACATAAGGGTGTGACAGGTGTGACAGAAACACGTCAGCCGTGTCAGTGTCATGATGCTTTTCAAAGATTACTGTGCAGATGTAGTAGATGTCATAGCAATGTATGTTCAGCAGTATGCCAGTACATCAGTGAGAATGTGACCTGTCACCATCATTATGTCTTACAGATAATGCCACGTTCACGATTCCCAGCCTTCAGCCGCCAGCCGCCAGGAGGATGATGTAATAATTCCATTGCTCCATGACAACTATGACGTGCTGTTCAGCCATGTGCCACAGCATGCTCAACAGCGGGATGACCTGTGGCAGGATATACGCAGGAGGGTGAATGATGTGGGTGGCAACAACCGCACCTACCAGCAGGTACGCAGACACTGCACGGACCTGATACGGCATGCAAAAAAGCGTGCCACTGCAATCGCCAGAGAACAAGGTGGAACAGGTGGTGGGCCACCAACCCAGCCCCCACTCACACACACAGAGGAGCTACTGGCCAGTCTGGGGACACCCAGGGAACAGCATGCGGAAACACTAGCCGCCATTGTGGAGGTGGGTGTCTCCCAACCAATGAGCCTGGAGTTGCCTGGTAAGTCAGTACTGCATATATGAGTATGATATCCAATGTAGTTGCAGGTGTCACTGTACATCATGTAAAGTAACAACACATGCCAGGTATATGGGCACACAAGCTGCATACTACAGTATGCTACGTTGTGTATGCACACATGTGCATACCATATGCTATCACACAGGTAAATGTGTTCACATGCACAGTGCAACCTGTGGCTGTCATACAGTCATGGATAATGTTTCTACTGTTGTGTCACCCCTATACAGGTACCTCTGGCATGTCGCACAGACATGGGTCCGTCGCAGGTGAGACTGTTGTCAGTATCAGGCATGTTACAGTGTAGAGTTATTTGCCATGTGGCCAGTTATAACTTGCTCACCTGATTTTTGTTCCAGTCACGATATACAGGTTGCACCACCAGACATACACAATTGCCACCCATGTGCAATAGATACAATCATTATTATACACCGGCATGAAACCACAGTACCTGTCAATGTGATATGTGTGGTCAGCTGTGCATACAACGGTGGAGGTGTTCTACAATGGATGCATATGTAGTATGCATTGGAACAACATTTGTGGTACTTACACAGTACCACACAGTGAGCTGTGATATGGGCAGCCCACAGGTGTCACCATTGTGACATATGCCCCTGCATTGTGTGCACACATTGTGACATGCCACCCGACATGTCCCAAGCATGTGGTGTTCTGTTTGCAATATTGTCACACCATCACATGACCTACATCCGACATAAACATCCAAACTGTTGTCTGCATAGCCCTGTGGATTGTGACAACTCTGACATGTATGGGTGTATGTCACATGGGACAACACAGACATGTGTACAAGATGCCCATCACACACAATTGTCACACATGGCCATGGGTGATAGCCACAGACATGTTGCCACACAGTACTTCTGATGTGGATAGACCCCGTTGCACATTGTCCACACATAGTCCAATCATAGCCGTAGTGGACCACTTGTACATTTGATGTGTTACACCGGACAACCGGAATGCCTGTCTGCAGCTACCGGAGGTGTCACTGATGTCTGCCATATACGATCTGTGGAACAGCATGACTGTGTTGCAGTCATGGCAATGCAATGCATCCATGTTATGCATTGGACAGCAACATACATGCGTCATGTTGCCATGCAATGGCACAGTGCCTGTACTCCACACTGTATAGCTATGTAGATGGCTCACACTAACCTCACATGCACATGCACATTTGCTAAACATGCATTCTATCTGTAGGCTGTACACACAACACTGCACTGTGAAGCCCATTATGCTGTGCATTGTGTCAAACATGTATACATGTTACTGCACATTGTCAGCGGATTACATGTCAAGGTAACGTCAGCCATGTGTACTGTTAACCTGTTCGTGGCCACATGGTGTATCACGGTGATGCATGCAAACTACCATGCTTGTGTGTACTGCATGACTACTGATATGACACCTGCTTGATGTAGTGTGCACCCCAGGGTGGTATGCATAGTAATACTATTAATGTCTGAGCTGCATTCCCTGTGCTGTAGTGCAGGAATGCTGCATGCCATCTGAAATATCACATGCATGGTGTGATTGTGTGTGTCTGTGTGTGTGTGTGTCTGTGTGTGTGTGTCTGTGTGTGTGTGTCTGTGTGTGTGTGTGTGTGTGTGTGTGTGTGTGTGTGTGTGTGTGTGTGTGTGTGTGTGTGTGTGTGTGTGTGTCTGTGTAATGTACCTTACAGTATTTCTTTGCATTCACAGGTAGTGTAGGTGCGTTACCCTCCTGCGGTCCATCTGATGTTAGTGTCCCCACAGATACTAGCGGTGATGACCATATGCATGAGGTACAGGCAGGGTTATCAGGGGCTGAATCTGTGCCATTGGTTACCATCCCACCTATGTCCCCCTCTTCCCCGCACACAGTTCTGATGCCAACACATACCACATCACCGTTGCCCATACAGGAAGGACAGTCAGCGTCTGTTGGCATTGAACAGGAATGTGTGGTGGCTACAGAAGGTGTGACTACACACCATGTTGCCAGTGTAATGACTGGTGATGTGCCACACAGGCATGTGGCTGGTGCTGCTCATAGGAGGACCTCTGGCAGACATGCACCTGCAGTACAGGGCGCAGCAGCTGGTATCACCAGACGCATGTTCCAGACTGTAATGGCGGCACAGGCATGTGCAGAATGGCAGAGGCTGCAGAGGGCTGCAATCCGTACCCTAAATGACAACATCCAGTCATTGGCAAATGCTCAACAGCAGATTGCTAATGTACTGGATAGGCGATTAGGTGAAATAGTTGGAATCCTCGACCGAGGCATGACAATCCGCGAGCGTGAGCTGTCTGTGCTGGAACACATGGTAGGGGTGAGGCGTAGGACACGTGGGCGTAGGCCAGCAACACCACCTAGTGTAGGTCGACGTGTGCGTGCCACCTCTCATGCCCACTCACATAGTGCCGGTAGCAGTAGCAGTGCAGCTGGTGCTGCACTGTCCACACCAGGCCACGTGGACGTGGCCCTGGCCGGTCCCATCATGGACACGGTTCCAGCAGACATGTGTCATCGGACAGTAGCCACTCTGTACCTCCACCTGGTAGTGCCCGTGCAACCCCAGGCAGGCACAGGTCACGTGGCCGTGGACGGACACAGTGAGCTGTACAACCTGCACTGTACAGTCTGGGGCTGTCAATTATACCCCGTGTAGGCATTACATATGACTGAACTGTGTACACACATACCCACACACAGCAGACACAGCTGTAGGGCTCCACCACATCTACATGCATTCTGCACAGACATGTCCAGTAAACTCACCGGCCCTTACACACACACACATGATGTTATCCATTGGTGCAGCCTATGCCCCTGGCAAACATATCACCCTGTGCATATGATGAAGCCTCTGCCGCATCCCTGTCATCCACACCATCGGTGCAGGGTTATGCAAATATATTCTGATGCACAGGGTGGACAGGATAGTGAGAGGTGTATGTGATACCTGTGTATGCATAGCGTGGGATGTGTATGTTGCAGTGGTTGTGTATGAATACTGACAGATGCGTATGTGACATGGGTTGTGTACTGTCAACATGCAGCAGTCATACCAAGTAGTGCAGGTATAGCATGCATTGTGATGTGTTCACGGTATGTGTGACGGTTACATGTGTAGCACCATGTTGGTTCTAATATCCTGAATCCCTCCTATGGTGTACTCGCATGTGCCTACAGGGAGCACTGTTATCGGTCCCCCACGTGTAGCTGTGGATTACTCACAGGCACATCTGGCAATATCAGCATGCTACATGTACCCTCAACCTGACTGGACACCTACATGACACACATGTCCGCACATATACTGCACCTGACGCATGTGGTCGGTGCCACAGGCTACACACTGGACAGAGACGTCACATACATAGCAGGACACACTACAGGTATGGTGACATGGTGCAGGTGTTGTACACAGCGTGATGGCCACTGATTTGAGGTGTCACTTGTCAGCTGTGGGCCATGCTGTGCAGCAGTAGGACCCTGTAACAGTACAGGGACATGGTCGCAATCACGGGGTGTACACCACTATGATGCACACCCCATAGTGTGCAGATGGGGACACCTGCCTGTGTGGTCAGCACCCTCACAATACTATGCACCCACACGCCATGTCACAGGGAGGGGACATGCACAGGTAGCCAGTATGGCTGGCACCTATGGCATCAACAGGGTTGTGCAATGCAGCACCAGTACGGGATAGTCACCATGTGTGGTTAGTGTTCTTTCACAACAGTATATTAGCATACACCCTCACACCAAGCAGCAGACATACAAACATATAGACACACACACATTGTGGTGACCACACATGTGTAGACAGAGAGCCAACGTGTTGGATGTACTGCACCATCCAAATTCATGCTCCCCACACTGAGGTATGTACAGATCTCTACTATGGTGTACAGGGATGTGTAGCAAGTGGGACATATTCCCCCGATATGTGGCATACATGGACACACATTCATGCACACATGTCAGTGCTGGGAATACTACACCTGCCATATGATACGTGTGACAGGCATGCAGCGGTATGTAGTGCATTATGTGTACCAACACTGTATCCAGCAGATGTGCTGATATATGCACATGGGAGGTGGTAGGTGTTACAGTTGCCATGTGACATACAGTTGATAACACCTGACCGCTGTGTATGCATTATGTCAGCACTGTCATGTAACAGCGACATAGCATACTGTATGCACATGGCAGGGTAGGATGGTGTGTGACACAACTGTGAGCCACCACCTGCACACATGCATGTAGACAGGTGTTTAAACACATTATGTACACACATACCTCCATACATGCTGTTTGTATGTCACCGTATAACGGTCCCTGTGATGGGTATGCATGTGGTAGGTTGGTGCAACTATGTTATGGACATCGGCCACTACTCATGCATGGCTGCTCCATGCACAGTACACATGTCACATGTGTCTCCTGTTGCCATGTTTGTATGCATTGCTACTTTTGGACATGTGTGTTGACATACATAAAACATGGACTGTGGTATGATATCACAGCTGTCACAGGCAAACAATACAAGGGTATGTGTCCCAGTCAACACTGCTACACCCTGTAGTGGGAGCATTCCACAGACATGGGTCCACCTTCCATTTGTGTGTGTAGCACTGAGTACGCCAGTGTTATGCATGTGGTACATCAAAGGCTTTGTATGTGTCATGTGTGCAGTCCATGCACACATCCAGACAATCACATGTATGACATATCCCGATGTTTGTTCATTGTTGTACGGCAGCAGTCGTGTCACAGCTGTGTCAGGGCCATGGTATGTGTGGAGCTGACCTGTCCATGTATACTGATATAAGTGGACTACATCACACATGTTGGATCATTGTTAGTACATGTGTACTCTGCACAACTGGTGTACACTGCTGTACAGACCTGTGGACATATGTCACATGCTGTTGTTGGACTGTGAGGCTTACTGCTACACCAATGACATGGTGCTGGCATGACAGCTACAGTGTACACTGCAGTGTGTACATGTGTGACCTGCACCTGTGACACCTGTGATGTCATCTGTGTGTGTTCAAGTAACTGCATGTGTGACCACCCTGTGCGTGTGGACAGTTTTACCTTACTGTGACTTTCTGTGTGTACACTTCATCTGCATGCTGGACGGCACTTAGCAAATGCTAAGTGTGTGGGCATGCCCAGTAAGCAGTTGTGTAGATGGACACACAGTACATTGCACACTGCGCCCTTCCGTGATTATACCCCATGTGCATGCATGTTTCCCCTTTGCAACTGCTGTGTGAGCATGCCCAGTTTGCTGTTTTGTAAGTGGACACACAGTACATTCCACACTCTGCCCTCCCATGATTACACTCCATGTGTATGCATGTTTGCACTTTAGTAAGCAGTTGTGTAGATGGACACACAGTACATTGCATGCCTTCCGTGATTATACCTGTGCATGCATGTTTCCTGCAACTGCTAAGTGTGTGAGCATGCCCAGTTTGCTGTTGTGTAAGTGGACACACAGTACATTCCACACTCTGCCTTCATGATTACACTCCATGTGTATTCATGTTTGCACTTTGCACACTGTGTGATTATACCTCGCGGTGCATGCATGTTTCTTTGCAACTGCTAAGTGTGTGAGCATGCCCAGTGTGCTTGTGTAGATGGACACACAGTACATTCCACACTCTGCCCTCCCATGATTACACTCCATGTGTATGCATGTTTGCACTTTGCAAATGCTAAGTGTGTGAGCATGCCCAGTTTGCTGTTGTGTAAGTGGACACACAGTACATTCCACAGTCTGCCCTCCCATGATTACACTCCATGTGTATTCATGTTTGCACTTTGCAAATGCTAAGTGTGTGAGCATGCCCAGTACACCGTTCATGGACACACTGTACATTCGACACCGACGTCTGATACTAGGCGTGTGGCCATGGCCATTGACATCCTGTATAGCCATGGTGGCCATCCAGGCAAATGATATAAATTTGCTATGCCACAATGGATGCCTACATCAAACACACTGGTTGCTCTCTCAAAGGGTGTACTGTCTGTGGTGCATCCCGTATCCATTTTGTGATGTAGTGCTCCGTAGATAGTTAGTATTCCCGAGTGCAGCACTGCCGTGTTACTGTACGTCCACCTTGGGATAGTAACATGCTGTGTGACTGCTCACTCTGTAATCATTCCCTATCGGCATCCTTGCCTTTGCGGATGATATCACCCACCTAGAAGTATGCCTCTGACAGTGCTGTGCTCAGTAATCTTGGTAGCATGTTCTGTAAATGCATCATGCTGTAGTGTGTTCATGTAGGTAGGTGTAGGTTCAACTCCTGGCCCTTCCAAGTGTGTGTGTTTCCAGCTGCCTTGGGAGACAGTACTGCTTTTAGATGCCTCACAACACATACACTTGCTATCAGCGTCTATTCCTTTGCGGATGATGTCACCCACCTAAAAGTATGCCTCTGACAGTGCTGTGCTCAGTAATCTCGGTAGCGCGTTCTGTAAATGCATCATGCTGTACTGTGTTCATGTAGGTAGGTGTAGGTTCAACTCCCAGCCCTTCCAAGTGTGTGTGTGTGTGTTTCCAGCTGCCTTGGGAGACAGCCATGCTTTTAGATGCCTCACAGCACATACATTTGCTATCAGCGTCTATTCTTTTGCTGATGATGTCACCCACCTAGAAGTATGCCTCTGACAGTGCTGTGCTCAGTAATCTCGGTAGTGTGTTCTGTAAATGCATCATGCTGTAGTGTGTTCATGTAGGTAGGTATAGGTTCAACTCCTGGCCCTTCCAAGTGTGTGTGTGTGTGTGTGTGTGTGTGTTTCCAGCTGCCTTGAGAGACAGTAATGCTTTTAGACGCCTCACAACACATACATTTGCTATCAGCGTCTTTTCCTTTGCGGATGATGTCACCCACCTAGAAGTATGCCTCTGACAGTGCTGTGTTCAGTAATCTGAGTAGCGCATTCTGTAATTGTGTCATACTGTAGTGCGATAGGGTAGGTAGTGTAAGGTCATTTCCCATGCCTGCCAGATGTGTGTGTGTGTCTATGCTCCCGGCTGCATGGGTTAGTAGGTTATGGTTTTAGACGCTTCGTAACACACATATATCCTGTTGACGTCTCTGTGTTTGCGGATGTTGACGCACCTAGTGGAATGCCTGTGTGTCTGCTGTGTTTAGCGACCTCCGTAGCGTGTTCTCTACGTGCGTCATGCTGTGGTGTGATAGGGTAGTAATGTGTAGGTTCCACTACCAGCCTTGCCACATGTGTCTGTCTGTATCTCTCTCAATGTATTTATATATACATATTTTATGCCCATACCGGTGCTCTTGAATGGACAGCTGTCTGTTCCATGTATTGCATATTTGCACAGCTTACACATACCAATGGGGTACGATGCAAATCCAAACATTGTCCATGCAACGTCCGTGTTCCGGGAGGTGTTACATGCCCTTACAGACATCTGCTGTATATCTTGGCAGACAGCTATCCTTGCTGTACTGTCACTGTACTCGTACACGCCATAGACTTTGTGTATCATTGCCTGTTTATGATGTGTGTATGTCTATCTGAGCTGTGTGCATGGACGTGTGTATGTCCCACTGTAATCATCTGTACAGGTGTCGCCAATATAGGTAATTCATGTAGACTGCTGTTTAATTTGACATATCAGCACATACCTGTGGACAGTACTGCACTTCCTACTGCAGCACATTTCATCATCTTGCAGTGGATAATAATGTTTCCACACACATGTATCTGTTTCTGTTCATAACACTCCACCTCATGGAGCATATATCTGGACAAGGCCTTATGTGATAGTGGGACACTCAGGGCCAGTAATGACATGTTGCTCTTACAAACATTGATAGTGAGCACAATGATATGTTTTGCATGAGTATGGCATTTCTGTCTGATTTGGTGTCTTCATCACATGTTTGTCATTGTTTCCTGTCTTCAGTTATCATGAGAGTGCCGGACTGTTACTGTTACGTGGAACACAGCAAACATATGAGGCATAACTCTACACAGTCTGCGTACATCTGTACAGTTGCAGAGTATGTGTCTGATACAACATACCAACTTTCTGACTACAATACACACAGTGTATGGCGGCATGACAGCCCACATGCCATTACTTTGTATTTGCAGGACACACCCACACAGACAGTTGTATTCCTCACACAGGTCTACATCTGCTTATCCACACTAATTGTTCTTTCATGTACCATATGTGTGCATCGTATTTGCACTTTCCGTCAGTGGCGGGCTCACGTGCGACTATGGGGGTCTGGAAATTGTTATGTTGACACTTCGTGACACCCTGGGGGACACTTTACCTTTGTGTCTAATTACCTTCCACATTGACCTTCGCAGGGCATACGTTGTCATTCACATTTTCCGGGGTATGACTTATACATGTTTGCCCATTTGTCCTGCTGTCTTTCTTCTCACCTGTCCGCCTAGTATCACCAGTTCAGTACATGTATTTTGGACAGGTTAGCTCCTTCATACCCTTGGCCTGTTGTCATTATGTGTACACGCCCTGACGTGTGGCCTTTGCCCTTGTTATATTTCACATAGTGATGTGCTTTTCTAGCTGATTGCTGTCTAGGCATTACGGACTGTGCGGTAGGTGATAGTGACTGATATTTCCATTGCATGATTAGTAACACTCATAACATCCGTATTCATGGCTACGCCAGTATTCGCACAATGGTCTGACTTTGTATGGGGTATTTATAATATAGTCCCTATCTGTATTTCCTGTACTATGCCTTACTGCAGCTGTGTTATTCTGACAGTTTTCCAGTTATGGGTACCATCTTGGTCGTACGCATGTCCATCCATGGGAATCGCCTACAGGACACTGATATAGGGCTGTACATATTTCCAAATTGCTTTCCACATTATCCAGTGGATACTTTGCACCATTATTGAGAATAAAGGCATGTGCTATACCCACATCCGGCGGGCCTACGAATTCTCTGCCAAACAACACCTAGGCCCATTTCTGCATACCCAGGTTCCCATGCCTGACAACCTTCTACGGTACACATTACACATGGTTAATGTGTGCAGTACTGAGATGTGGATGCACTTATATGCACTCCCCACTCTAGGGATATCAGTTCATACGTCATGCATTTCATGGACACATGTGTCATCACCCTTGCACCTGATTCTAGTGCATATACGGCTGATTCATATTTGCGGCTGTCACGTCACTTGCGTCAATCGCAGCAGGTACTGCAAATGGATACATTTTTGGAGTCCTACAATGGACACCAATATGCATGTTTAAAGTGTAGAACTTGCTGGACTGTCACTTTCTGGCCAATGATTTTGACTGCTGCTGTATATTCCCCATTCGTGGATGTCTGTTTGTCTACCCATATTAGCTATTACTTGGCATATTTATATCCATGTGTTATATATACGGGACATACGTCTGTTGTGTGTACATATATACATGTAAACTCCTCGTTTCATACCTTGCTTTGTTAATGTCTGTGGATTACCTGTGTACACACATCTATAACCATACCATACCTTTCCACTGTACAGATACTGGCAGAGTGTACGGATGGTTGACCCTTTATCTTAGGTGTGTTTTACATTAACCTGTGTCTATCTGGCAATTTGCTGGCATTTCATTTGAGACTTACGGTGGCACCTTCTGACAAGTAGTTCAGGTTACGAATGCATACCCTTCATCAATCCCTGCTACTAACACACCCGTTATTCTATCCACTTTCTATGTTTGTTTTAGCACATATCTTGTGTTTCTCACTATTTTTACCAGTACTTTGCATGGCATTGTCCGGTTCCATACTTTCAGAAGCTGACAGTTTTGAGACATGTATAACTAACGTGGGGGAAACAGCATTAATTTACTCTGCTGTGAGCGGATCACACACAGGCGCACTTGCATTTCCTTATTGTGGGTTACGCGAGGCACATGCATATCCGTATTCTGGGTTACATATGTTTACTGAGTCTTTGTGCTTACATGGCCTGTATTAGTTGTGACAGTACCAGTAACATATCTCTGATCTGGTTAACGGACGTATGCGAAACACACTTTCACCTTTACATATCTAACTGTCTTTACGGCACAGACGCATTAATTACACATTCATATTTATATGTTCTATACTCGTAATTCAAATGGGACTGCATTCACGTTGGCCGGTTGCTGTGACCACTACACGTTTGGTGTTCTGTCTCATTTTAGCTACATTAACATACCCCCCCCCGCACTCACTTACGTCACAGGCATCCATTCTCCTGCTGGGAAAAGTGTGGTACTACATGTTACACATTCCCTATTCCCTAATGCTCTGGACCCAGGCTGCATATGGCGTAACCGCAGGGATATTCAGAACACAAAGGCTTATAGTCCCGACACATACAGGTCTTTAATTGTCAGGGTGTTCCTGTGGTGCTCTGGGTTTGGTCTTATCCGCCTAGTGTACAGAACTGCCCTGACCGTGTACGAATGTCAGACGAGGCACATGGGCACGGTTTGTCCATGTTTATTATACCATGACCCCCCATTATTATTCCAAACCGTGCACGCTGATTGGCCAGTGTGCCCGTTGTAAATTGAGTTATACTAATGGAAAACGGTCCGGTCGCCCGGACTTTTTTCCATTAGTATAACTCGGAGCTTAACCTGTCTCGCTATGTTAGATGGGTTTAACATAGCGAGACAGCTAAATAAGCAACGGAGATCTCCGTTGCTTATTTTAAAGCTGTCTCACTATACTAAACACATTTAACATAGCGAGACAGGTTTTAAAAGCAATGGAGAGCATGATCTCCGTTGCTTTTTAGTGTTCTATGTTAAATGGGTTTAACATAGCGAGACAGTTTTAAAATAAGCAGCGGACATCTCCATTACTTATTTTAAAGCTGTCTCGCTATGTTAAACCCATTTAACATATAAAAAGCAACGGAGATCTTGCTTTCTCCGTTGCTTTTGCCCAGAGCTCTGATGTACTGCGTAGGCGCGCAGTACATCAGCACTGCCACGGATGCCAGACATCTGCAGAAGGGCAGCAAACAGGCATTATACTATGCCATTAATTAAGAGAATTAATAGTTTCTTTTCTTAAATAATGTCATGGTATAATAGCAATAACCCACTTCTGGGTGTGGGTAATGCTGTATTTACCCACGGTTGGCTTTGTTTGGTCCTTCGGGCTTCGCCCTCGGGACCAAACCACGCCAACCATGGGTAAATCCAGCATTACCCACACCTAGGCGTGGGTTATTGCTATAATATTCAATCTGTGTTTACAGACATGGGTGTTTGGACAACTGACAATAGCTTATGCTGTTGGCATACAATGAAGTGGGTGGTGCTGGTTATCATACATATTCCATGTTTTGCGTTGTTCCCATTCACATTTGACTATTCCCTGTAGTCATTCATACGTGGATATTTATGTAGCACATGACTGAACTATGTATTACCTGCAGGTATGCTATGTTACAGTGAACATATGTGATGGTTGGTTACAGTATATATGTGTACGTACCTCTGTAATACTGGGGACTACCACACATCCTTCACAGCATTTCATGCGTATGTACATACTATTATTCAGTGACCTGTAGAAGGTTGTGAGAGCACTGATTACGTGTCCCTATTTGTGCACTCATCGTGTTAGTCTTTGTCCAGCTTTTGTTGCTGTCATAGATTGGACGGTGGTGTTGGTGTGTGATTGGGTTGTATTTATACTGACGATACTTCAGTGGGGGGTAGGGTTAGCACTTGTTCCTCTTTGTGGGAGAGGCCCCATTTTGGACATTTGTGTCCTGCGTCAACACTTGACACGTGCCATATGTCCTGTGATATTAACACAGTAGTATATTTCTTACCTTCGTTACTACTTGCATGTTACAGGCATTTTGTATCTGGTACACATGACTATTATATTGGATAGCTTAAGCTATTCACATGCTATGCAATAACCTTTCATTCTGGCATATACGTGTTATTCTATCCTTTGCATTGGCCGTGGGTGTTTTACCATGCAAATCCACACATATCTACCAGTGATGTCCCACCTTGACAATCTGTACATGTGGCAACCCTGCTGGGGTGACCTGCATGGTGGACAGCTGTTCCACCCTGTGTATTATGTTTTGCATGTCTGCATAGCTACTCATCAGTACCGTGGCTACACATACTGCTTTGTCCAGATGTGTACAGTTATGGACACCGTGGCGTGTGAACACCTATGGGGTTTCGACAGGTCAGTAACCACACGCAGGATGTACACATTCTGCCGACACATTCACATGCAGCCATTTGGATTTCAGTACCTGGGATGGGATGTTGACATATGTGGGGTACATATTTGCAAGCCTGTCACTGCCTAGGACAATACTTCCTACTACATATGGGGTATACCCGCTCTGTGTAGGTGTACAGCTGCGCAAGGCTGCTAGCTGGATTAGGTGGACATTCGGACATGGGTGCGGGTTACGTGCTATAAAGGGGTTGTTGTGTATTACATTTGCATGCATGGGTTCTGCTTCTGGATATTCCGATTCGGCATATGCCATCCTATGTGTATGTGATGGTTACGTTGCTGTGTATAGCACATTTTAGTATACATATGTTTGTGTATGTTTGGGATGTCTAGTTTCTTTATGGTTGTTATATGGCCACGACTGCCCAGCTGTGTACTATCACTACCACTGTGGGACTGCTGGTGACCATGCCCATGGGGCTAGTCGTGTGTATTTGCGGCGCGCTGACATGATGCAGTACACCTCCACTGGGTATGACTGCTGACAGTGCACTATGTAATGGACACAGTATTCTAAGTATCATTTGTTCCATGAACGGGAACATTTTGTATTTTGTGCATTTATGTTTGGTTCTCCATTTTGTGTGGATGGGTAATATGTAGCATACTTTGCATACGTTTCATTATCCACGGACACTGATAGGTGCGGTTACTATTGCAGGCGGGCTGTAAGATTCAACACTTTAGGTTGCTCATCGACAGCCGACTTGGCCACGCCTCCGAGCGCAACCTAGTTAGGCTCCCTGGACTCGCGCATGTGCCCTATGCACGTGGTTGTGATTGCAGCGCACACTCATTACTATGCATGTGGCGCTGCTACGCCATTTATACGCTGCACGGCCAGTGCAAGCCTTACACCGGCCTTGCGCTGAGCTTCATGAATCCGGGGCAAAATAATGAACATATATATATATATATATATATATATATGTGCATACATGTATGTATACATAAATGTGATGTATATGTAGATGTATATATATATATATATATATATATATATATATATATATGTATAGAATGGTTATAGTGAAAAGATTGTTAAACACTATGGGTCGGATTCATGAAGGCTTGCACAGAGTCTAAGAGTAGAGTAAGACTCCTTGCAGCCAGCATGTCTGCTGAGCAATCCAGGAACAGCCGGCAGAGGCGTGCAAGAGAGCTCCTAAAACGACTCTTACACGGACATGGTTAGGTTATGCAAATTACCTCATTTGCTGCTGAAAGCTATGCAAATGAGGTAAATTTACGATCCAGGAAACCCTAACCTGTCCGAGTAAGAGTAGTGTTATTTGCAGAAATGTACTCAGTCGTCAACTGAGTACCATTCTGCAAATTGCAAAACGGAGCCGTGACAGCTCAAACTAAAGGATGTATCCAGTTGAGGAAGCATGCCAATGGCCAAATATATGGCCATTGGCATTTTTTCCCGTTGCAAAATAAAAAAATATATATATTTTATTTACCTTGATCTCCGATGTTTAAGTGTAGCGCAGTACCACACAAACATGCTGCGCTCTAAAAATCAGAAAACCAAAAAATAAAAGGCACAAATAGGGAATTTATTCAAAATATTAATCTGTCATGCAAGTGAATGGCAGGCTGAAGACAACATGGCTACTGAGTAGAGGTTGCTAAGGGGAAGCTCAGTCTGAGAGATGTAACTAAGCATTAGTAGGCAATCCTATGCAAATGAGGATAAGGATAGTGAATGCCAATATTCCCTGCTATGTGAACCATGTCCCTAGAGTGTAAGAGTAGGAAAAGGGGAGTAACAGAGTAGGAGATGGGTGACATCATGAGGGGGTGTTTATTAAAAAGACTGTAAGCTTATTGGAGCAGAGTGGCATGTGGTTGCTGTGAGTTACTCAGGACTAAAAGAGGTGTGTCTACAATTGCCTAAACTGAAATCAAGAAACTGAAGGTGTATGCCGTGGCTATAACTAAAGTTTCTTGCAAAGCTGCTTACACTGTGTGCGCGCGTGTGCACACGTGTAAACCTGTTTAAGCTTGTGTGCATGTGTGTGCGTGTGTGTGTGCCCATGTAAGCCTGTGTAAGCCTGTGTGTGCGCGTGTGAGCATGTTTGTGCTTGTTTGCGTGGCGCTGCCCTCTGTGGAAACAGAAATGGGAAAAGGAAGGAAAGGAAGTAGTAGGAAGTTAACCAAGGAGAACTAGCAGAGCTGCCAGGTGAAATCAATCAGAATCAGCCAATTACACAGGCAGTACACTAGCCCAGCCCAGCACCTAAAACTCTGCAAACAACATTCCCCCATGTTTTTCTAAGAAACACTGCAACACTGCAGTCAACAAAGAGAAGTGAAAACTTAAAAAGCTTAAACTGAGAGATAAAAATGTTAAGTGCTGCCATTGCTGTTATAAGGCAACATGTGCAAGATGCTGAGGGTGGTGCCATTGCGAATGCTGCTGAGCAACCCACAGTGAGGAGACGGAGAAGAGTGTACAGACCCAGGGTAACCTACCAGTGGCTACCTGAGCTGGAGATAGTGGAGCGCTATAGAGTGGGCAGAGAGCTCCTGCAGCAAAATGTTGAGCTGTGCAGACCACGCCTCACACACAGAACCAACAGAGGGGAACCCATCCCAGTGGAAACCAAGGTATGTGTTGGCCTAAGAATACTAGCAACAGGTACCTTCCGGAGACAAACTGATGATATGATGGGGATTTCACAGGCATCAGCCTCAAGGGTACTGCAACAGTTCCTGAATACCATGTCAGCACATGTCGGTGATCATGCATATTTCCCCAACTCCCGTGAGGTATTGGCCAGCAATATGCGTCTCTTCCAGCAAATAGCGGAATACCCTGAGGTAGTGGGTGTAATTGACTGCACGCACATACACATCAAAGCACCAGATGGTGAGCGGTCTAGGGCCTACATCAACCACAAGGGCTTCCACTTCATCAACTGCCAGGTCATGTGTGATGCCCAGGGCATAATACTGAATGTGTGTGCTGGCTGCCCTGGAAGCTACCACGATTCCCATATCTGGCATATGTCGCAGCTGTACCAGACATTTGCAAATGGGGACATCCCTGATGGTAACCTAGTGGGGCATGCTGGATACGCACTGGAGCTGTGGCTGATGACACCCATCAGAAATGCACACACACCTGAACAAGGACTCCATATTGAGGCACATGCACAAACACGAAATGTAATCGAGCGTGTGTTTGAGATGCTCAAGTCACGGTTCCGGTGCCTGGACACATCTGGTGGAGCCTTGCAGTACTCACCAACTACATGTACCCAAATTGTCATGGTATGCGCCATACTACACAATCTGATCCTGCAAAAACAGCTGCAGCTGGAACAGCATGGGGCAGGGCCAAACACCCCCCCCCCCACCATTGCCAAGGCCTGCACAGGCACAGCGTGACTCGGAGGAGGAACAACCTGAGCCTGCCCCAGTAGGCAGAAGGAGGCGTGCCCAGTATGCCTTGTCCTTGGCAAAGAGGCAACGCATAGCACATACACTGGCTCAGTAGGAACCCTGGAAATTATACCTCTCACTGACTCGCACATAAAATAAAAGGGATGCCCAACTTGACACTACCTGTTTCCAAACATGTATAGGGAGTGTAGTATGTGCATCCGACATAGGCAGCCCTGCAGCAAAACCTGAGACATGATTGCCATGTTTTATGCAATATAAAGCAGTGTTAAGCAGTTTTTACCAATATGTAGTATATGCAAACAAAATTGCTCGTGCAATGTTGGCCAAGGTCGGCCAAAGCTGAGCAAAGTCAGTTAAACATGCTCATATCTGCTTTACTGTACATTAAGCAGTCTGGTCTGGCCAGCATGAAAATAAAAAGCAGTGACAGGGCTTGAATCCAGGATACTGTGCATGATAGTCATAATACTGAACCACTAAGCCACAATAGAATTACAGTGGTACAGACACAGCAGGACAATTGTACACTAATGCAAACACAAAATAATGCTGTATCATGCCCCTAATGAGGCAAATGGGTAACCTCACCCACATGCCTATGCAGACAGAGAACATCAGGCCAGGCGTTGTGATGTGGGTTGTGTAGGCTATGAAGTCGCAAGCTAATATATGTGGCACTGGACGCTAAGACCTGTAGTATACTAGTATGCCTCAAGCCAGTATGATAGGCAACAGTACAGACTGTAATGGTGTCATGTACATAGCAGTGCAGGCACAGCAAATGTGTATAAGTGTCAGGTGAAACCCACATCCTATGTACACCCACAGTAACAATCCGGTGTACCCATGGTTAGAAATGTACAAAGAATAGCTGTGCCCCCTGTATGCAGAAATAGTGATAGGTCTATGCAAAGTGTCTCATGGAAGCCCTGCAGGCACAGCATGATCCCTGTTGATCTATGACACAAAGGTGAGCCCTGCTGTAAAAATACACCTTGATTTACCATACACATATGGTATAAATGTGTATACTGTGCATGCTCACACACTCCAACAAATGCAGTGAATTTCAATCTGCATCACACTGAAAGGTCATACTGAGCATGCTCACACACTTAGGCTAAATATGGATGTGATGATAAGGGATCTATGGACAAATGTGTATAGTCATCTCTACTTCCAGAAACACATTCACAAAGTGGTCTGAAAATCCTGCTATGTCTACACACAAACTGCCAAGGTCTGTGCATGTAAGTCAAAGGAGGTTGCCACTACACAGCAGTCATCAGACCTGTCAGAGACTACCACAACACACTTGTAGAAAGAACAATGAAAAACCTTAACAAGAGGATTACTGGCCTCAAATAGTTGCCGCATGCAACAAGAATGAATGTAACCCAAGCTGTACTCAGTGGCATACTGTTTATGCAGCAGATCTCTGCCTAACAGACAGGTCCATGTCATGGTTACACTCAGATCCATTCTGAGTTACAGCTCAATGGTGCTAAATGGACAGAGCCAACTGATATTGGCAACATCCTGGCAGATAGGATCAGTGTAAACTTTACTCCCCTCTCACCCATGATAGAGCACATGTCTATAATGGAAGACTGCAAAGTTGCTGTCATCACGGCTGCACAGGTAAAAAACACTCTCCAAAGCCAGTATCACAGCCGCCATGGGACTAGATAACTTCCCAGGCTGTGTAGTATCTACTTCCCTGAAGTAAACATTAACATAGAGGTTCTGTTGCTACTGACATTTCCAGAGGACTGCAAACTAGGAGCCATCATTGTAAACACTAAAGATGTTGACATCCTACCAAAGGGCCAAAAGGTGCATTATCATTACCTTTGTTAAAATCTCTGTAGCCAAGAACTACAACATAGGTGGTAGTATACCTCACACTTTAAGTGTGACAAGAGACCCTGGGCCACAGGTGGACAGTGGATACAACTGTGATAAGCACATTCCCACAGTAGTCAGGAAACCCTCTTATGTGGCACACCTCATCACAAAATGTTTCTCATGCAGAATAAAAGAGGACATTGTTCCCCTCTACTTACCACTCACTAGAACTATAAAAGAGTACAACACCACTGTTGCTATGTACCTCACAAGACAACTACAACAACTGGAAAGCCAGCAGCAATACCTCACAAAGAGCATTATTGGCCTGAAATACATGCCATACACAGACCATCGTGGAATGCTCCATCTGTACTCCCTTGCATATCACCTACTCATAGGTGTTCACTGCGTAACATCCAAAGCTATGTCAAACATGCAGCCGTTGGAAATGATCCACATAAAACACTCACAATCACCCTGACCTTTGGACCCAAGACCATGAGTGAAATACAAAAGGAAGTGGTGTAGCCATTTACCTTATGGATATCTACACCCCCAGGTTACTGCCACAGCATGAGGCCTTGGAGACCATGCAAGTGCAACTAACATTGGGCAAAGCTGCACATCAGATTTTAGCCTGCTACAGATCATGTACCTTGTCTCAGGAACCTCACTCAGTATTCTGGAGAACAATGGCAAATATAAAGGTCCTATCAAACACCATTATATGAGGAGATTACAACTACCCAAACAATGAGTGGGTGAATTACTCGTATACAATGTCCTTTGCCCAATGTGTCCTACAGTTAAGAAACTCTAACACCCTGGAACAGCTGGTCAGCATGCCCACTAGAGGTGACAACATATTGGACATGATCATCACCAACATGGGGTACCAGTGTTCCACAACAGAGATAAACCCCTTGCTGGTAATATCAGATCATTAAGTAATCACACTGGACATCCACATCCCACCCCCACACCCAGTCAATGAACCCACTGTGAAGACATTTTCAAAAGCAAACAGCACACTTCCCAAGACCAAAGTGGAAAGTTCCAAAGCCCTCTTGCTATAGGATAATGGTATACAATCTGCCAAATCATTTGCAAGTGCATCCTATGAGCATCTACAGGGATGCATGGATCGAGACATCACAAATAAAAGCAAGATGCACTCCTCCAAAAATAAGAAAACAATCTGGTGGTCATTGCCCATAAATAAGCTAGACAACAGAAGGAGGAAACTAACACCTGATAGAGCCAACTTCACTAAAGGAAAGGCATCACTGATCATTATTAGGATGAAACAATGATCGCTCATAAAATAATCCAAGCACAGTTTCTAAAGACAAACTGTTAAGGAATGTAAGAATAACAACCACAAAGCCTTCTGTAGCTATATCAGACATGTAGGTGTCAACTTTCAAATATGCTGTCAGCTACTGAAAAAAGTAATGACATACACCAAACCAACTTTCATTGCCCACACCCAGGGGGACAAGTGCAGTGTAAACTCCCCCATCACCCCAAAAGGGCCTGTGTCTATCACAGAAGGATGCAGAGACACAGATGTCACAGACATGCATGTAAAGACAGCCCTCACCAAAGCTAAGAACATAGCATCAATGTGACTGTAAGTTGTCCCAGGTTGTGTCTTACACTAGGCCCACAAGGAGCTACACCCTCACCTACATACACTGTCCAGACTCAAGCGTATCACAGGCTATGTACCCAAAGAATGGCATACACTAACAGTCATCCAGCTCCACAAAGGGTGTGCCAAAACAGAACCTGGAAACCATTGCCCAGCATGTGTACTCAGTCTAGTCTACAGAGCTATTGAGCAAATCATCATGGAACCCACACAATGAGACAATGGAGATCTCCAGACAATGGACTCTACACAACTTTGCCTTGTTAAAGGCATAGCCTGGCTCCCAAACCTAGTTGACTTATTTAAAACAGTTACCATGAACATAGATGGAGGTAAAAGTAGTCCACACAGCCCACCTGTACCTCACTAAGGGCTTACAACACCATTTCCCACTCCATCATCATGGACAAGTATACCAGCTTGAACATGAACAGCTATGTCACAGGATGAGTGGCCAAGTGGCTCACAGATCATACACACATGTTCATAGTTGTGGGTGCCATGTCCAGCTCTAAGCCAGTCACACATGGCATCACACAGGTCTTGGTCCTGGGACCCCACCTGTTCAGTCGATACTGCTCAGAGGTACAGGCAAGCACGACAGATGTAAGGCTGAACAGATTTGCAGATGACTGGAAACTGTGGTCCATAATTGACTGTACAGCTGACAGACATACTCCAGAAGTGTCTTATAGAGACAAATACCTGGTGTCAAAACAATGCCCTCAAGCTGAATGGCAAAGAAGGCATAGTCATCCCCTTTGGGTAATACAAAGTGCACACAAATTACCACATAGGTGGTAATCCAACATGTACGGAGAAAGTAATTATGGCCCTGGGGACACAGGTAGATAGTAAACTCACCTTTGATGATCACATGGCCAAAGTGTTTAGACATTTGTTCAGTGTAGACCAACTAATGTCACCTAATGTAACACACTTCGTATAGTCTAATGATGTCACCATCCTACAAATATACCTGTGGAAAAGACAACCCCCCCCCCCAGTAATATGTATAGCGTGTCGTGTTAATGTGGGCACCTCTAATATCATGAAGTAGTTAGGTAGGGGTTTGAATCCTGCATTTGGCAACTGTGTGTTTGTGTGTGTTCCCCTTGGGAAGAAACAACATTTTAGGAGAGTAGTGAAACACCTCAAAAGTGGTAATGTAACCTTTGTCAAGTCTGATGATGTCAGCATCCTACAAGTATACCTGTGTAAAACAAAGCATCCACTAATCTGTATAGCACATCGTGTTAATGCATACTCCTGTAGTATCATTATCTAGTTAGATAGGAGTTTGAATCCTGCACCAGGAGAATGTGTGTGCTCCCCTGGGGAAGACACAACCATTTAGGAGAGTAGTGAAACACCTCAAAAGTGGTAATGTAACCTTTGTCAAGTCTGATGATGTCAGCATCCTACTAGTGTACCTGTGCAAAACAAAGCTTCCACTCATCTGTATGGCGTGCTGTGTTAATGTGTACTTTTCTATTATCATTAAGTAGTTCGATAGGGGTTTGAATCCTGCACTGGGCAACTGTGTGTGTGTGTTTTCCTTGGAAAGAAACAATATTTTAGGAGAGTAGTGAAACACCTCAAAAGTGGTAATGTAACCTTTGTCAAGTCTGATGATGTCAGCATCCTACAAGTATACCTGTGTAAAATAAAACTTCCACTAATCTGTGTAGCGTGTAGTGTTAATGCATATTTCTCTAGTGTCATTAAGTAGTGAGGTAGGGGTTTGAATCCTGCACATGGTAACTGTGTGTTCCCCTTAGGAAGGAACAACCTACTAGGAGAGTAGTGAAACACCTCAAAAGTGATAATGTAACCTTTGTCAAGTCTGATGATATCAGCATCCTACAAATATACCTGTGGAAAAAATACTCCTAGTAATCTGTATAGCATGCTGTGTTAATGCGTACTCCTCTAATGTCATGAAGTAATTAAGTAGGGGTTTGAATCTTGCAACTGTGTGTGTTTCCCTTGAGAAAAAACAACCTTTTAGGAAAGTAGTGAAACACCTCAAAAGTGGTAATCTAACCTTTGTCAAGTCTGATGATGTCACCATCCTAGAAATATACCTGTGGAAAAGCGAACTGCCAGTAATGTGCATAGCGTGTTGTGTTAATGTGTACTCCTTTAGTATCATGAAATACTTAGGTAGGGGATTAAATCCTGCACTTGGTGAGTATGTGACACTGTTGGTCAATGTGTTGTGGGTTTTGCTTTTACCACTGTATGACATATCAGTATGCATTGCACATGTGAGCTAGCTGTGTGTCAAATACATATCTTTACATGTTACCTCAATGATTGCATGTGTGGGAACCCTGCTTTCTCCAAGAACACAGCTGTCATCCTTTCCAGACTGTGCTGCTGCTTCCCAGACCTTAGGTCACATCTGTATGCTTGTGACAAAGTCAGCCACTGCAGTGATCCCTGGCCTAGGTCATCTGTGTCACACAAAGTCATTATGATTCCTATTGGAATGTGTGACTGAGGGTCTATGCCGAGGTATATGTCAGACCTGTTCAAACACAGCAAAGTCTGTCCATGATGACTATTCATAGGTGTAGAACAAACTGTGGATATGCTTGCAGACCCCTTATTGCTTATGTGATCCACCAAGGAATTCCAGAATACCTTTGGAAATGTGATTAACAAAGGAGAGATGACATAACACTTGGTTGCATGTACACATCGGTACCTGTTCACCATGCTGGTGGCTACTACCTATGTGGTACTGTGGGGATAATATGTTCCTTATAGGTGGATGACAATGCTTAGTTTGGCTTATAGCTTTACAGCATGGGTTTGACAACAGGCATCTGTCTGCATGATACCCTTGTGGAGTATGTGTGTGTCATCTGGAGAATGCATTATAAGCCACAGTATGCATCACCAGACATGGACGGACATATCCCTACTGTGATTGCTTGTACCTAAGAGAGCTATATAGCAAACAGAAATGGTCTCAGTAATGGGTGCAGATGAATACAAGTGGTTACTGACATTGTATAGTACCTGAAGGATCCAAATGTTGCTGTGTGTCCTACATCTGGGTGTCGGTTGTCAAGACATCATCTAACGATTGGTTATGGTCAGGCTGTTGAAGTGATGTATACCACCAGAATGCAAAACAATGACAGACAGTAACAGTATCACCCACAGCACAGTGTCAAACCATGTCATACACACATGTGTAGTCAGGTTCCGAAATGTGTGTAGTACAATGCATACTGGCCACCAATAGAAACTATGGAGTGTTACTGTGTAATACAGAGCATGTCACCCTGGCCATGTGTCCACTATGCAAGTACATGCAGACAATGCACCTCCACCATGTTCACAACTGTACACCTGCAAATCTGTGCTACACACATCCCACACATACTTTCCACTATCTAACACATGCTGCCAATACTGCACACATCAGCCAAGTGGCACGTGGCCAGACAATACACAATTGGAACCAACACTGGTGTAAACACCACTACAATGACAATCATAGCTTTAATGCATCATGCCTGCTCAGCTACACCTTCAAGCATATCATTACACTCTACAGCTGACAACATGCTAACATTGCTATACTGCTATATAGGCACCCTGTGCATCAGCAACATGGTAGCCTGTTCCTGCATCGATGTTACAGATGACAGGAGGCGGCACAGGTTTCATCATATGCACAGGGTGTGTTGTTGGTTCGCCAGAGGCCTACAGTAAGCCATCCAATTGACATGTATGTATGTGTGTGTGTGAGGGGCAAGAATACTGTAATGGGCCAGTGTTGTTGTAATGTGTGTGGGTATGTGTTAGCCCTAGGTGTCTGGAGTATGTGTGTGTGTGTCTGCAAGCACACAGTTCCACCATGTGGCTGCCATATACCGGTATTTGTGGGACAGCCGCAGACTGTACCTGTGAGGCTTTACAGATCACCATCTCTGGCCATGGATACAGTACCTGTGCCTGGCAGGGGTGCTACTGACACTATCAGGTACTAAGCCAGACTGGGTACTATCCCCAGAAGTGGATGGATGCACACTGGACACAGGTCACTGCTGGGACTGTCCAGAGCCATGTGCACGTGGTCTTCTAGGACATTCAATGGACAGCCCAGCCCCAACATTGCTGGGGCTGGTACTGGCACTACGGGAGCGGCTGTGGTTTGAGGGACGTCCGCGATGACTGCTAGCTGCTGATGTTTCTGGCATACATCCACGTTAATGTCTCAACCATCCCGCACTGTCCTGACAGATGGACATGACATTGTGGAGGATAGCTAATGCCTCTCCCCAATGTCTATCAGTGACCTTGGTGTAATGTCGGATGGCACCTGCTAGGTCACGGATACTGTCAATGACAGCAGTGTTATGGGTCCACTGTGCCCTTAGTCCCTGTCTGGTGTACCATTCCATATGTGCCTGTACCTCCATGACAGCCTGGAACATGCATGATGTTGTCAGACCTGTGGCACATCTGCCAGTGGCATGATGAGCAGCAGTGCTCCTACGAGAATGCCTGGACATCTGCCTATGTGGTACCCTTCCAGACATCTGGGTATGGCTGCTGTATTGAGATGCATGTGCCATGGATACAGCACTGTCTTGGCCAATGCCAACAGTATGCTATCCCTCAGCTATGGGCATTGGTGATGGATGTATTGGCATTATGACTGTATGCATGGATGGGGTGGACAGCTGTGTACTGTCAATTGGTGGCCCAATGACAGACCCTGGCAAAGACGCCTGTGCCTCAACACACCTATCTTCATTATCACTATGTGGATCAGTGACATCAGTTTCCCTGCTGCAGTGAACCAGCCCCAACACAGCACCTGTGGGAGAGAGACAGGAAACACACTTTACAACCTGTACATGATGTCAGCACACATGCACACATGCACACATGAACCCATGCACACATGCACATATGCACACATTAACACATGCACACATGCACACATGAACACATGAACACATGCACACATGCACACATGCACACATGAACACATGCACACATGCACACAAATACACTCCTCACTACAGTGGATACCCACACACACCACCAGCAATCCAAAACATACTTAATAGTTGTAAAGGTGGGTTACAGTATCACAAGTCAAACAGTCAGCATGCAGAAAGTTTGTGGCTCAAGACCATGCAGTGCGAATGTAGACAGCCCGTGTTAATAACAGTATACATGGCTTTGATGCATGTGTGCTGTTGTTTAGTGATTAGCCTCACAGCCACTCGTTACATGGGTTTGTAAGGTGCCCATTAGGGACCATTGACTAACATGAATGTGTTATGTGTTGAAGAGTGTCGCACAGCCCAATGATAAGCCTCTACCCCTCAGGTATATTATGTGTGCTGTGTGGATGACATGTGGGATACTGAAGTGTGACCTTACAGTGGGTGTCTGGATATGCTGTGTGTAGCATGTTAAGGTGTACTGCATATGACAAAGTTGTGTATGTTGTGTACATGTGTATCAACTATCCCTATCCAATGTCCAGTATGGTGTTGCCACAATTGTGTGTGCTGCTCTGTGTATTGCATGTGATTGAGGCAGCTACTGTCATTACTGAGATGTGCATAGTCTCACAGCAAACATGCACAGCATGCATTATGCGTAGGTGTGTTACATGTACATGGCCTACACCTCACCTACGACATGCACATTTCATTAGCAATATTAAAATTATAACACCCTCACCAGCATCGACCGGCTGCCTTGCTGTCACACCAGAGGGACCTACAAGAATATGAGACCGTTTGTCAGTGGCCACAACTGTGCCATTGCTACTGTGAGTTTGCTAAACTACAGTAGTACAACAGTCGACAGTCACAGGCGTACAGATTATATTCCAAAGATCAGTATTGCACAACACTATGCAGCACAACTGCTAAATGCACAGTGCACATGTCAAATATGCATAATCTACCAATACAGATAACAGTAGTCAACAGATAGGTCACGTTACCTGCACGCTCCATGTCAACATGCTGGGTGGCTCCGGCCTCCATGATGACACATGTCAGTTGCTGTTCCTGTGGTTGGCCAGGAGCCACCCCACATAGGAGCAGCTCCTCCACTCTGGTGAGTGGGGGATGAATGGCAACCTCACCACCTGTGGCAAGCTGTTGTTGACGGATGTCAGACGCATGCCGCTGGACATGTCTAATTAAATCACTGCAGTGATGGCGTACCTGCTCATACGTCCAGTTATGCATGCCTATGTCATTTACCCGATGAAGGAGATCTTGCCACATTGCAGTCCGCTCATGCTGGTCCTGGCTGGTTCTAGAGAACAGCAGGGTGTATTGCTGCTCCAGGCTGTTGTGTATTTCTGCCTCCTCTGCAGCTGTATAACATGGGTTTCTTTGGTGGGACATACCCCTGGAAGACAATTAAACAAGATGTGTGAGCAAGTCAAGTGGCACACTTAACCTAAAGTACAGATATCAATTACCTGCCATATTTCGCATCCGATTGGTTGTCAGAGGATAGACATGTTCAATACCACATATTAGTGCTCAGGCCACAAGTGGCTGACAGTGCCTGCCACGCTCTATATATCAAACCATGTTCTGCACAGCAGCAAAGAGAAGCCAGTATGTAAGACTATACACCAGTACATGGCACACTCTATGTGACAAAATGCACCACCTAGCCACAGGAGGTATATATCAAGCTAATGCATAAAGAAAGATGTCATCCATTGCAATGAATGTAAAGTACAGTTACAGTATTACCAGTATACCACAGTAGTCTTTGATGCCAAACCCCTGCCTAACATATGTGCACAGTTGTTGATATAGGTGGCATACTGCTGTACTAGACTATACATGTTGCTAGATACACACGTATACCCTGTAACACAGATATGATTGAGGGCATGGTACAGGCATAATTACACACACATCAGACATACATACAACACACAAATGTATGCCAACCCAGATGAGCTTTACCTGTGTACCATACAGTACTATGTGTCACTACTTAGAAAACCATATGCCTGAGGTATGTAATCTGTGAGGACTACAGCGAACACACAAAACAGTGTTTCCAAGCAATGTGAACATACACCATACTGTACTGTTTAGGCCTACAGCTTCAAGTAGTACTACAGTTCATATGGGAGTTGGATTCACCAGCAGTGCCACTCACTAAGCATACATGTATTGCTTCAGCCTACAATGGGACACCACACTTGACAACAAGGGACTACGTCACACCGTATGCCATACTACTTTTTCTGCCTAGCAGTAGCATACACATCTTTTGCTGGGATTACAGCTAGGACACAAATTACCATGACAGAAACAATTTCACACTAAGCTATCACACCTTTACAGACCTTGCACACATTCACCAACACATTTACCATCACACTCAGTCAACCTCACATAGCAATTATTGCACTAAGTACATGTGTGTGTGCATCGTGTCATGGGTAGGTGATACGCTATTGGCCCTAGGGCCTACAGCAGCCTAGCCATATGCTACCCTGGCCTATGACACACATGTAATTTAATTTCACTTGCCCCTGTCAACCAGAGCCACAGAGGTAATTCCCAGGGTGTATTTCCTATCTCCCAAACAATCATCAGGAGTATTTATGACAACTGCTAATGCGGAGCTTTGTTTGCTATTGATAGGTGGTTTGTTCCAGAGTATGGCATGTCTCTGAGTTAGGACTCTATCCCTCCAACATGTGCTGTTTAGTGAGCTGAGAAAGTTTAGGACCCTAGAGCATGTATCTGGGAGGGATTGTAATATGTTTACGTGGAGGATGTCCAACAGCTATGGGTGTGACATAGCTCTGTATGTTAGGCAGAGGTCACCTCTGTCTAGGCGGTATGCAACACAGTGTAGCTGTGGTTTTGTGAGTCGGTCTACATAGGACATCTGTTTGAGGCCAGTATTACTCTTTGTGAGGTATGTCTGTGGCCTTTCCAATTGCTGTAGTTGGCATTGTACTCTCTAATGGGTTTTAAGTTTGATGAGTAGAGGGGAACACTGACCTATATTTCCCCTAGATGACACATCTTTTATGATGACATGTACCATGTAGACAGAGTACATGACTAGAGTGGCACTGTGATTATCAAAGGGGAGGCTACTGTCCACCTGTGTCCCATGTTGCCTTATCACACCTTCGCTGTTAGGTAGACTACCACCTATGTGATAGTTAATGGGTACAGTGTTCTGGCAAGAAGGGATGGCACTGCAGTGTCAAAACTGAGCTTCAGTCCATACCTTGGTCGCCAGGCACCTGTCGCAATAAGTATACCCCATGTCTCTCTCCCTCTCTCTGTATATATCTATATATATATATATATATATATATATATATATATATATATATATATATATATATATATATCTTTCTATTTATATATATATATATATATATATATATATATATATATATATATATATATATAAATACACATACATACACACATACATATAAACATCCATTGCTGTACATATAGATGTACATATAGGCACATATACAGTCCACTATTCATGGTGGGAATATCAATTATGTGACAGTTGTGAGATATACAGTTATGTAATAATATTGCACAGTGTTGTGCAGACTGCATTGAAGGTGTCCTCAGCCCATGTAGCTTAACAGGCCTCATTGGCTGCAACACTGCAAAACTGACAGAGCATACCCACAGCGTTTAACCACCACATGTCATATACCAGCACTGCATGCTATTTTCTTTGCCACACACTACAAGCTACATAGAAATATGCACATAACAACCTTCAACAATGTATATATATATCTATATATATATATATATATATATATATATATACACACACATACACCCTTCACAAACAGTTGCAGTATGTCCCTTGCCCTATACAGATGTACAGATACATATAGATACGTACTGCTGCCACATATGGATGATTCACAGTATGTAGAGTACTCTTCATAAACATCTTCTACATGCCAGCAAATACATATGTGTTACATACCTTTCCTTTGTATTGCTCTGTTCTGTCTGTTTTTAAAGGAAATATTTTTTTTTTAATAATTTTTTTCTCTGTTGCTGTTCCTCTTTCTTTTTCTGTGTCTCTCTGTTTCTGTCTCTTTGTCTGTCTTTGTGTCTGTGTCTCTGCCTCTGTCTCTGTCTCTCTCTCTCTCTCTTGCTGCAATGAGATTATTGCATGTGCGGACAGCAAATGCAGCCTGCTTTCCTAGGTATCTGCACATGTGCATGTGATGGCCTCTGCACCAATTGGTGCCCACCATTTACTAATTGCATGCAGCCTGCTGTGTGGTAATTGCAATACTCACTGTCATAGCAGACCACTCCTACAAAATGCTAGGTTAGGTAGGCGTAACCTTTTCAACTTTCCAAAGTGGGGCTCATGCTTGTTTGCTGTGGACACTGTTGTGTCAGACAGAAGGTTGGTATACTTCTTATAGCTGAAGCTAGGGTTGTAGCCAGTGATTTGCATGTTGTACTCAAACCTGAATGTTGCACACACACTCAAACCCGCTAACTACTGCTTAAAAGTGATTACTCCCGCTAACCCCCATGCTAATTTCTTTGAAAGAAAAGAAAATGGGGAGATAGGAAAGTGGTGAAAAAGGGGGCACAAAGAGAAAAAGACAGTAGCAAAACCAGCTCGGGATGTGCAGGACGGGTGTAGGGAAGATCCATAGCAGGTCATTTCTTTACCATCAACATCTGTGCATATGTTAGAAATTTGGAGTGAAATTTGAAACCTTCCACCCCTGAGAGAGGGGTGACGACAACAAAGTATGTTGTACTGCCAATTATAATTATCAGTTTACATGTCCAGTGGGCATGTGTGCGAAATGGGCAGCTACGTATGGGGCATAATTTTTTGTGGGAACAGATTGCCCTTTTTTTTTTTTTTTTTTTTCAGGTGAGAGTGAAATGTGAGGTAGAGGAAGTAGGTATATTTGGGGAGGTAGATTGGGGAGGTAAACAGACAAGACAAACAAGACGCATACAGGGGCGGAATATGACACGTGGTGGGTGACCACAGTTGACGGGGACGGATGTTTGGAACTGAGATCCCCACTCATGGGCAGTAACCACTGCACCTTCACAGCCCTGAGGGTGGCTGTGCTGGGGGCTGTGTAGGAGGGGCAGGCTCACCCGTGAGTTGCGCCACTCTGCCTCGAGCTGGCATAGGGGATCAGCAACTGAACGCTGGATCTCCCTATGCACCATAGTCTGGACCCTTTGGAGGGTGACAGGTGACCCTTCTCTGCCCATGCTTGCACAGGGGGGATGAGCCCCATCCCCTGCAGCACTTCCACCCGAAGGTGGCACAGGACCAATGGAGGAGGGGAGCCCGGGCGGGGCACCGGACCTGCTGGTGCCAGGTGCAATCGTCAGCTGAGGAGGGATAAGTGGGTCCGCTGGGACCGGCCTTCCCATACATTCTGTGTTTAGGTGTGTTTAATTACAACATAGACAATAGCATTCCAAATTAGTTGTAACAGCATGCAGTAATATTCCCATTAACCCAACACACCGGGGTTCCAACAGTTGAACAGCAAGCATAACACATGCACATATTGAATGACAGTGGACATTCCAACAGCATGCAGGGATGATTGGTGGCAACAGGCCACCAAGATTGTGGTGTTTGAACAGAGCACATGCATCAAAGTAAATGCAGATATTTATAGAACAATAGGACATATGTCCCAACAAATGTTTTGAGATTAGACATACCCATCGAGGTGTGGAATTGCATTGTTTATGCACATACAGTAGGGTGTAAAAAGATACCTCCATTAACATCGTATAAGTACTTTTAGTCTACACTACATTCCTATTGACTGCAGGTGTATATCCCCTACATGTATTATTACACTAGGCAACATGCATTAGGTTGTGTAATGGGTTTGGCTAGTTCATTATATACCTGACCTATATCTGACATACTAACTATCAAAGATGCAGATGTTACTGCTACATAGTTATATATTTTATTTATATTTATATATCTACATATCTGGATGTGTTCACGTGACATTTTTAGTTAAATTTCTACAGAACCCTACATTTCATGTAACACACTCACATTTCTGGGGAATACATTAACAAGCTACTCGTGTGCCAGATTTACCTATGCATGCCAGCCATTAACCAACTGTTGAGGACTGTATATATGCTTCACAGCTACTGGCACTTCCTTCATCCACTTTATATGGAACTGCCCAACTGTGGGTTGACAGCACTTAATACAACAGTACTATTTATATAATGCAAGGGTACAACAACATTTCAAAGTAAGTGACACAGACACACTCCAAGTATTGAATCTTTTTTAATTACATTACACACTTTTCTACAGGCTCTCTCATTTATTTGATATTACAGTGCATACAGAAGACTTGTTCAAGACATATTATACCTTTATTAATAGGTTACAACACTCTTTTTCAGGCTCGCTCACTTATTTTATATAACAGTACATGCAGAGATATTATTCCTGACTTATTTTACCTTTTATTAATGGGTTACTACACTCTTTTCCTGGCTCTCTGACTTATTTTATATAACAGTACATGCAGATAAATTATTCAGGGCATTTTTATGGCTTTATTATTGGGCTACAACACTTTTTTCAGGCTCTCTCACCTATTTTATATAACAATACATGCAGAATAATTACTAACCTGCCTGGTGGCACAGCCTTAGCAGCCTATCTGCATAGGCTTGCTGATTCGCAGCACAGACACCTGCAGCTGTAAAGTAAATTAAGGGATATTGAGACATACTTATCCATTATACAGACTAAATTAACATCTCTTACATACTTCATTCCATGGCTACCTACTCAGTAGTGGAGCATCTTGCATGCCACGGGCCTCCTGTATCTATCGGTTCAGTAGGTCCTGCTTCCATCTCTTCAGGTCTGCATGGTGGTGACGGACCTGCTCACCAGTCCGAGGGAAGGAGCCAAACCATGTATTTTGACTCCTCGATGCCCCAGCGTTGCGCTCAAAAGTGAGTACCCTCTCCAGCACCAGCCATTCTGACTGCAGATGGGAGCTACAATCAGTTATGGCGAGTATTCCCACCTATGGAGCTTAAATATGCCAGATTTCCCGCACTTTTTTGTGATTGGCCATTTTTGAAAATTCTCGGCTAACAGCAAACCTGCTTAGCAATGGTTAATCTTCCATTTATAAGTATATGTATGTTAACAGTGCATGCTTATGCGAAGCTGTCATGGCTTAGTGGCTCAGTATTTTGATTATGGTGCACAGTGTCCCGGGTTCGAACCTTGTCATTGCTTTTTATTTTACTAGTGTCCAGACAGGCTAGGGGGTGTGGCTGTGTTTAGGCAACTTTGCTCTACATTGCTCCATGTTGCCCTATGGTGCACTGATTAGCACGGTGCGCAGCTCCGCACAAACCTATTGCGCTGGGTAACACGCTGCTTAGCTATGGGCAATTATATTGTGCTAGGTCAAGCGGTGCTTAGCTATGGGCAATTATATTGCACTAGGTAAAGCGCTGCTTAGCTATGGGCAATTATATTGCACTAGGTAAAGCGCTACTTAGCTATGGGCAAATATATGTTAATATCCTTAATGCTGCTCACCTTCTTTTATTTACATATATACATTTTGTTCACTAATACATAGGCCATTTCAATGTTTTTTACTAAAATGTCATTCGTATATGCCAGGAATTATTTTATATACTAATTTAAAACATAAAATAGACAGGGGAGTGGTGGGACTAGAACCGGGAATGCCTCTTCTTTGTGCGAACACTCTACCACTATGCTATTGCTATTTGGCTTGATTTGCATAAACATTTCTTATTATGCTCTTTGATGTCGAAATTGCTAACTGCAGCTAAGCAATGGGCACACCCGCGCAAACACTCACAAATACGGGCAGCTATATCGGGAATTAGAAAAAAAAAAATTAGTTTACATTTTACATTTTCAAAGGGGTTTAGTATGTGGGGATGTGTACTGTTTGCTATGTGTACATTTCAGCGGACTCGCTCATTGCATTTGTCTTTTTTACTTTATATGGTTGCAGGGGCATGGATATTTGGACTGCTCGGCAGTCCGACATGCCCCCTGCAGTCTTACATGCTCCGTGTAAGCCCTCCAGTTGAGTCAGCACCCTCATGCATATGCATGATGCGCTGACATCGTAGTCTTAAACGGCAGTCTCCGAGTAAGACTTGATTAGTCTTACTCGGAGGATTACTGAATCCTGGCCTATATTTTAACAGAGTAGACAAGAAATCCTCCTTCCATTCCCAATTCAAATTTCACCCATCCTAGTTCTCCCCTGTCTTGATATTATTTTTTAAACAAATTTTAAAATGCATATCAACAATGCTTATTATACAAAAACTTTAGGAATGGATAAAAGTAGTAGTGGTAAATAATAAATGGACTATTTTATTTTAAAAATACTAACAAAAATAAAAGAATATAGAATGCAGGTCAAAACAATATACAAAACATTATTTTATAAGAAGAAAATTGCCTATTTAATAATAATAATAATAAAAAAAAAATAATAATAATACTAATAATAATAATAATAATAATTATTATTATTATTATTATTATTATTATTATTATCATCATCATCATCATGATATCACCCTGGGTGAGCATCACTGAGGAACAATGGACCCCCCACCCCAGACGTTATGTTTTCCTCTGCTTATGGCATAAAATCGAAGGATACCTCAGACCTTTCTATTATTCCTCAATAACACCTACTGTACTGGAATTTATTATTATTATTATTATTATTATTAGTATTATTATTATTATTATTATTATTATTATTATTATTATTATTATTATTATTATTATTGTTATTATTAGTTGCCTGTGCAGTATGTCAGTCTTGGCATTGAGCCAGAGAGCAGTTTTGCAAAGAATGATAAATTAAGCCTCTAAAAAGCTCCCTAGGGAAGCCTGAAACATATATTATTGTAGGTAACACAGAACACTATATGATTCACAACATGTAGTCAAAACATTTAGAAATATTTTTTCATGGTACAGAAACTCTTGAACTTTGCTACTGACACACTAATTAACATGGGGAACTTTCTGGGTTTTTGTAACTGGTCACTGTATGATTATTTATATAAACAATTAATCCTGCTTACATTAATAACATGAACCTATAGAAAAATGGGGCATAGTATTGCTGTGACACTGTCAGTCATGTGAATAGATAAGAAACATTGAAAAGCAGACTGATTAAAATTATTTTAGTTACTGCAGAAATAAATCTTAAGCAGTCGGTTTCAACATTGTGTACAATAAATATCTGTGAACATGTGTTAAATAAATGTGAAATTCCAGGTCAAACAAAGGGCTTGGCAAATTCATCTGCAGCTGTGGGCATTATGAAATTATTAAGAAACAATATGAATGTTCCCTTAGTTCCCCTTTCACTAGACCTACACATTTCTGAGCATTTTTGCATTATTTCAACATTTCAAATTGTTGCCTCTGCTATGGAAGATAGTTTTGCAACTGGCAAATGGTATAGTTGTGGGAAATTATACCACAGAGAACGACATAAGGTTACCTCTGAATAGCTTTTATGAAAACATCAAGAAAACCTGCTTATTTTCTTCATAGTATAGAGATTAGCAACTACAATGCAGTAACGTGAAAGGTCACAATAATAAAATCCATTATATATGTGGGGGCACTTGCCTTCATGATGTCAGTAGTATTTTGCAGTGCATAGTTTTATGAAAGAAACATAATTGTTAATGACTGCATTTTTAAATCCCCTTGCAATGTGTCTTGTGTGATGAACAATTCAGGAAGCTTCATAGTCTCGTCATGGTAGCTTGCTATTCTGGCTTGTGTTTTTTCTTGGTTTTAGCTTTTAAATCATTGTCACTTTAATACCAATGTGAAAATCTGAAAAATAACTTTTCCAAGTCAAAGAGTAAGAAGCTCATAAGTTATCAGATGAATTAGCACCAGTAACTTTTCCACAACACACAAGGCTTGACACTCCAAATTGCAAAGAGTGTATATCTTCTTGTATTACCACTTACATTTTTAATTATTTTTTTTCTAAATGGTGACAAATGTTTGTTAAATGGTAACACATAATAAAGTTTCATCATATCACTGGGTTTCTAGCAGTTTATCTTGACAAATTTTAGACGGGCTTAGATCACTGAAATTCTACATGAAACAATAGTTACAGAAATAAACACATACAGTTGCTTCCTTTTCATAAAATCAGTACTTTAGAGCAATCAAAGTAGTATAGTTGGCACGAATATTAGAAGCACTAATAACTTTAGCAGATAAAGCACAATATAGTAACACGAGCAAGGACATATAGAATACTTTTTGTTTTCTTGTCTTTGCTTTTTATGTAATTTTATTTACGATGATGTCTTTGAAAGTTTGATTGATTGCTATCAAGGGATTTGCCTGCACTGTCCAAAAAGCTGATTCATGAATGTGTTCTGGCAATTAAGTCATTTTTGATGCGCTCCAGTAGTTATCTAGACAGATGAACCAATATTCTGCTCTTCTCCTCAGGTCTCAGTTGGAAATATCATATTATATCATGTTAAAGCATGGAACACTTTTAAATAGCAGGGGTTATCTCTCCATTTATTGCTTTAGTCATCAATGAGTCCAGGACGTAGTTCCTCTATGGTTGTCTTTTTTTCCTGTAGTTAAAGTAGTCTGTATAAAAATGTAGTATTGAGCAGTATTCAGTGGAAGTCTCTTATTGAGTTATAGGTTCATAGGTGGTTACTAGGCTATCAACCCAAGAGCCATTTTAAGCCTAGCCAAGCTTACTCCAAAACATTTCTGACACATGTCACTACTTCAAGGAATAGTAAGGTTACAATACAAGCTTGTACAGATCAAGAGTTCATAGGCTGTCCCTCTGTCCCTGTTCATTAGGGATATATGTGTCAAACCAGGTGTAAATCTACAAAGCTAATTGAACATGTGGGAGAAATAAACAAATGTAGTTTTTGTAAAACAGAACTGGAAATAGTTGCACAGCTTACTGCTGGTTGTGACATAGTAATGGCAGAAGGACTGTATACTGAAAGGCATAATAATGTGGCAAGACTTGATTCTGCAAACTTTATAATACTGAAGTAGCAGAAAAACATTGGAAACACAAGCCACAGAGCATCAAAGAAAATGATGGTCTACATCACATGCTATCACCCATTGCCAGCAATTCAAAAGACAGATGTGAGAAAACCAGGTATAGTGGTCCATGAAAAGAAGACAAAGGTAGCATTGATCATTGAAATCACTACACCCAGTGACTACAGTGTCTTGTGTACAGAGAGACACAAAGTCATAAAATATCAGGATTTGCAGGAAGAAATGAGAGTAATGTGAAGAAAGATACCCAGACAGTTCCAACAGTAGTAGGAGCAATGGGTCTTATAAAAATAATCTACAATTGCATTTAGATATGTTACCAGTACATATAATGCCACAGAATTGCAGAAGGAGCCATTACTGGCCACAGTGCAGGTGCTGTGAAGAGCACTTCTGGCTGACATCAAAGATTGAAACAATACTAATTTCATGAACTTTAATTGTACTTTGACTTAGGAATGGGGTCCATTCCCATCATGGTATTAGTAACCCAAAAGACTTTAGAAATTAAAAAAGAGGCATCTAACTCAAATAACAAGGAAAAAGAAAATCTAACTCAGATAACATCACTGCAGGATAGAGCAATGAATCCCCAAATTAAGGAGAAACCAGTGGACTGCCATACATCTGATCAGTTGCCACATGAAGATACTTTGGAAACTTTCACAGGAAACTAGTACAAATTTTCAGTTGCAGTTGCACAGCAAGAGAAAGAACAATGAAACTTGGCAACACTTTTATGGAGTGATAGGCCAATGAGCTCCCACATGAAAGACAAATGGATGACACAGGATGCAACTGAAGAGAATGTGCCACAGGAAGATGCTCTGGAACTCTCTATAGAATGCCCACAGGAAATGGAGAACAAAGAACTCACTCCCCACTCGGGCATTATAGATAAGCTCACCAGCTTAAATATAAACCCCTATGTCACTAGATGGATTGCAAACTGGCTCAAGGACAGAACCCACATGGTTAGAATTGCTGGAGCCATGTCAGACTCCAAACCAGTTACAAGTGGTGTCCCACAAGGCTCAGTCCTGGGACCTCTCTTGTTCGGTATATATTTCTCAGAGGTACAGGCCAACACGGAAGGACTGTGGCTGACCAAGTTCGCAGATGACTGCAAACTGGGCGCCATAATCAACTCTCCAGCCGACACAAGCATCCTCCAAAAGGGCCTCATAGAAACAGACAACTGGTGCCAGAGCCATGGCCTCAAGCTAAATGCCAAAAGTGTATAGTCATCCCTTTGGCAAAAGAAAGTGCCACAAATTACCACATAGGTGGTAATCCATTAAGTACAGAAGAAGTAATTAGGGACCTGGGGACCCAAGTTGATAGCAATCTCTCATTTGACAACCACGTGGCCAAAGTGGTTAGAAAAACATTTTATATAGCCCACCTAATCATGAAGGGATTCACATCTAGATCAGGGGAGGTCATCGTGCCTCTTTACTCATCCCTCATCAGGCCCATAATTGAGTACAATGCCCCTTTTGGGATGTACCTTACCAGACACCTGCAGCAACTTGAAAGACCCCAAAAGTACCTCACCAAGAGGATCAAAGGGCTCAAACAGATGCCATATGCTGTCCGGTTAAAGAAACTTCAGCTCTACTCAGTGGCATACCGCCTGTTCAGAGGCGATCTGTGCCTGACGTATAAAGCCATGTCCAACCCGGAATTAATGGACATGCTGCACCTCAGAAAATCCAAATCCCATCGAGCTACGCACTCGAGAGACTTGAACCTCAGCACTGAAATAAATAGGACATGCTGGAGGGATAGATTCACAACCCAGAGGCTCCCTTCACTCTGGAATAAAATCCCAGTCCAGGTTAGGCAGAGTCCCTCATTGACTCTCTTCAAGAGGAATCTTGATGAGTGGATGGGAGATCGTAAGTTTACCCCAGGTATCACTTCTGTGTCACTGTTAGACAGAGGCACAGTATACTAACCTCGAAAAAGGGCATAGCAAAATAAATTTAAAATGGGTGGCGAAAGCCAAACACATTCTGGCTAGGCTTATAAATGCCCTAGGGCAGATAGCCTAGTATGAACCTATGAACCTATGAACCTAAGAATGTGTCCTCAATTAATAGAAATGGACAGACATATTAGCTCAATGAAGGAAATAGACTACAGAAAGTCAGTAAACCCCAAAAGTTAGAAATTTGACAAAACAAATGAACACAGTAATTAGGACTGTCCATAGAGATTCATGTGATGTAACAGAAGAAAATAGGATATATTACTGTGCAGCTAAGTTAATAACAGATAAAATCTTACCGCAAAAATGCAGGGTAGACAAGGAAAGAAAGGGGAGAAATTGAATGCCATCATGGAAGTATCAAATAAAGAAAACCATAAAGCAATTAATGTCACTGTTAGAAGATTATAAGAGAGGGAACAGATCAGCAAAAATACTCTGAAAGTTAGACATGATAAAAGCAATAAGCAGCTATCAGAACAGATCTATCATGCACTGTCACAATAGTAAACTAAAAATATCAGCACAGGCAGAAAAGCTTAAAAGATATGCAGATAAATATAAATGAAAAGTTTAAAATAAGCAATTTACTAATGACCCAACAAAGTTTTATAGAGAATTATGAAACAAGGCAAAAAGAATTGAAACACCAACAAAAAAGAACTAGATACATTTTAGATGAATATCTACGAAGATCCTGTGGAGCATAACAAAGATGCTGAATAGATAGAAGAAGTAAAAAAAAAAAGAAGTTCAAATGTACAGAATATGACATTGGATGAAGTAACGGCCAGAGAGATTGAAACAAAGTTAAGAAAAGCTCCTAACTGAAAAAACACAGGCCCAGCTGTAGTACCTGACTTCTGGCTAAAAGTATTAACATCTTTACATGAAGATTTAGTCATGTGTAAGAACTATTTATATGTGCACCCTGACCAGACACCAGCCTGGTTAACAATAGGAAAATCAATACTCCTACTTAAGAGCGAACCTGCATGCTAGCCTAAAAACTATAAACCAATAACTTGCCTTCTAAGAACATTTAAACTATACACTGGAACTGATGCTGACAGAGTTTACACTCATTTAGAAGAAAACCATGGCAACAGAACAAAAGGGTAATAAAAGTTGTATGGAAAATGGGATAATTTATTGTTAAATAAAGTCATAGTGGAGAACTATAAAAAGGGAAAGAAACTAAGTATGGCATGCATTCACTACAAAAAAGCATTTGATAGTATCCCACATTCATGGATAAAAGAGTGCTTAAAATGTATAAGATACACCCTACATTGATATATTACATCACAGAAACAATGAAACAGTGTCACACCACTTTGCAGTTAAGCCATGATAAAGGACAAATTATTATTCCAAGAACAGAAATTCAAAGGGGGATACTCCTGGAAGACTTTCTGTCACAGCTGCTCTTTTGTCTTACCCTTAACTCATTAAGCTGTCTACTTAACAGATTAGGTCATGGCTACAATTTGGATCCCAGAAAACAACCAAGTGTAAAGACTTCACACCTTCTTTTTGTGGATAACTTAAAAGTGTATATTTCATCAGATGAGGAACTAAAAGCACAATTGCAAGTGGTCAAAACTTTTTCAGTTGATATAAGAATTTCACTTGGCCTTAATAAATGTGAAAAACCAACCTTTAAAGCAGGAAAGCTGCAGCACCAAGAAAACATCAGTTTGGGACAGGAATGTGATATAAATGAACTTGAACAAGAGGAAGTATACAAATATTTGGGAATGTATGAAGGATCAACAGTAAAATATGAACACGTGAATAAAACTTAGTAAAGCATACTTTAGAAGACTTTAATTAATACAGAAAACATTGACATCTAGGAACAAAGTACAAGCTATAAACCAATTTGCTCTTCCTGTCCTAACTTACAGTTTTGGACTAAGTAACTGACTGACCCTAAAAGGTGTTAGATAGGTTGGACAGAAAAACAAGAAGGATACCTCATGCTCATCAAATGATTTACAAAAATCAGTGCATACCAAGATTATATATTCCTTGTTTTGAAGGAGGTATGAGCCTCCATGGAATTGATTACATGCATAGATCTGCAATCGTGGGACTGTATACATATCTGCTGACCTCATGAGACCCGGACATAGTGAAAGTTTTGAAACATGAGGAGAATAAGTCTAAGATGACTTCCGTGCTTAGTTTAGCAATAGCATATCAGCATCAAGAGGGGAATGGAAATCAAACCAGAAATAGATAAAAATCAGGTAGCAGATAAATGTGCCAAAAAAAACAAAAGAAAGCATATGATGTGAATGATCATATAAGAAGGCATGATATGTGAAAAATGCATAAATTTGCACGTATAGAAAACTCCTGAAACAATCATGTTGCTCAGGATCAAACTCAGGAATGGTTAAGCAGAGGTGAATTTAAACCAAAAGATGAAAGGTTAATATTGGCGGTCCAAGATAGTGGTCTACATCCACATTGGCTTACAAAGTCCATTGAGCATGTGTGAGAAACAAACAAATGTCGATTCTGTAAAACAGAATTGGAAACAGTTGCACATCGTGTTGCAGGTTGTGATATACTAATGGCAGAAGAACTGTATACTGAACGGCATAATAATGTGACAAGACTGTTGCACTGGGGATTGTGCAAGCATTATAATACTGAAGTACCTGAAAAGCACTAGAAACATGAGCCACAAATCATCATAGAAAATGATGTTTATATCACATGGTATCATCCATTGCCAACAGTTATAGATGCAAGAAGACCAGAAATAGTAGTCCATGAAAAGAAGACAAAAGTAACACTGACCATTTAAATTGCTACACCCACTGACTACATTGTCTTATGTACAGAGAGACACAAAGTCATAAAAGATCAGGATTTGCAGGTAGAAACAAGGGCAATGTGGAAGAAAGATACCAATACAGTTCCAGTAATAGTAGGAGCCATGGGTCTTATAAAAAAGAATTTACATTCATACTTGGATATGTTTGCAATGCATGTAACTCCATACGAATTGCAGAAGGAGTAATTGCTGGACGCATTACAGGTGCTGCGAAGAGCACTTCTGTCTGACATCAAAGACTGAAACAATATAATTTCATGAACTTTAATCATACTTTATGCAAGCACAAATAAAAGCAAGCTGGAAAAAAGGTCCACTAACTAAACAAAAAATGTAAACCAGACTAAAGTAGTATCGTGTACATATGATGGCAATAACTCCACTATAATCACACAACTAAAGCATAGAGGTAAAATTTAATTAAAATGAATACTAACCAAAAAAGTTCTTTATTAATCAACTCATTAAATTGAATTGTAATTAAAAACAAACCCCTTTAAGAACATTCACATCATTAAAATCCTATGTGTCATGATACATGCTCTTTTAAGTTATTAGACATATATATTTTTCAGTCATATATATTTTTTCAGTCATAATGGCAAGGATTCACGAAGCCTCCGTGTAAGAGTTATAACTCTTACACGGAGGCTGCAGTTAAATGGAGTGATGTCAGCATGCTTTGCATATTCATGAGAGCATGCTGAATCACACCTAAGTCTAACACAGTCCGTGTAAGACAGTAGGGGGCGTGTCCGTAGGCCGAGCCCTGCAAGCGGACACGCCCCCAGAAGTGTAAAAGTGCCCAAAGTAAACACCCACAACAGAGTCCACGGAAATGTGAATAAACACAACACATGCCTCCACAGACTATGAACATAAAATATATAAATGAACATGTTATATATTTTTTTTAAATTGCAAAGATGTTTAACCATGAGTGCGCTCGTTTGCGTGGGCGTGCCCGTAGCGCAGCTACAGTTAGCAGTCAGTGGGAAAGCATATAAGAACTAAATATGCAAAATAAGGCAAGAAGCAATAGCGTAGTGGTAGAGATGTTGGCTGAAGAGCAGCCATTCATGGTTCAAGCCCCCACAGCACCAGTTTCTTTTTCAAAATAAGCAGGAAACAAGTCCCTGACAAATATGTACACATAAAACCACAATTTATGTAAAATGTAATGAAATAGCCCATTTATATTGAAGACATGTGAGGTAACAAAAGAATAAAAAATGCCAGATGTGCTCATAGCTGAGCTACAGTTTAACAGAGTGAGTGCATCTGCCCGTAGATGAGCAGTGGTTTAACTGGTGCAAAATGAGTGCCCGTAGCTGAGCAGTGGTCTAACACGCTGAATTTATGTGCCCCTAACTGAGCTGAGCGTAATATGCGTGCCGATAGCCAAATGAGGCTTAAACCAGCGTATCCCGTTTGCGCGGAGCGAAACAAGCTAACCGACGGGCAACGTTGAGCAAGCCGTATCAAAACTGCCTTTACACAGACACACCCCTCAGCATGTCTAGACAGTCATGAAAAATAAAAAGCAGTGGCGAGGTTCGAACCCAGAATACTATACACCATAGTCAAGGTACCAAACCACTAAGCCATGACAGCAGTACCTAGAAATACAATAATAGCTAATATATAGGAATGAATACAAACTGGAGCATGACAATGCAGGTTTACTGAAGTTGATACAATTCCAAAATGGCCAATCACAGATATGTGCGGGAAAAACAGACTATATAAGCCCCATAGGTGGGAATACACAGCATAAACGATTGTAGAACTGACCTGCAGGCAGAATGACAGGAGTAGGAGAGGGTAGTTGCTTTCGAGCACAGAGGTGGGGTGTTGAGGAGTCCAGTTACATGGTCTGGCTCCTAGTCCATAATCATGAGGCCCAACTCATGCAGGGCCAAGTCCTCTGGGGAGCATACAGGGCCGAGGCATGGGACCGGTTGGCTCATGATCTCATCAGGGCCACAGGGATTCCAAGGACTGGTGAGCAGGTCCGTCACCACCATGCGGACCTGAAGAGACGCAAGCAGGACCAACTGAACCTTTGGATCCAGGAGGCCCAGCAAACACCCAATGCCCCACTACTGAGTAAGTAACATTTAATTATGTATGTAAGAAATTAAACTAGCTGATATTATGGAGATGTGTATTCCAATATTACTTCATTTATATTACAGCTGCAGGTGTCCGTTCTGCGAACCGCAGAGCCTATGGCGATAGGCTGGTGCGGTTGCGCCACCAGGCAGGTCAGTAATCCACTACCAGTAACTGTAAAGAAATATAAAAGTATGACAGTCAGCAAAAGAGTGCAGTGTAGTCAGTAAAAAATAAAATCTGCAAGTAACAGTGTGAAAGTGTATGCAAGTATTGCTTGATTACAAAAGTGTGTTTCAGCCTGTAAGTTAAACCAAAAAATGAAACTGTCTGACATATATTCTGAAATAAAAATGCCCTACCTGTAAGAAAATAGTACACAACCTGCAGCAGGCTGAAAAGTATAGCTGCAGACGATGATGAAATCACGTGTGAAATATATCCCTGTGGAAATACTGAAACATGACAGAAGTGAGACTGCTGGAAAAGATTGTAATAACTACAGGTAAAACATGTCAATAAAGCCTAGAAGTAAGTCCCATCCTGAATAGTAAAATGAAAGCAAGTGAGAGTGTGAGAAAGTGTCATGAATCCAGCAATACAGTAGTAATAACCCCTGAATAAAGTATACTGCAGTCAAGAAAGAATGAAATGCATGTGAGATTCAAAACCAAACAGCGAAATCTGTTCAAAGTGTTGCTGCATCTGGAATGTGTATCCCAAAATCTGGATATGTTGCTCTCAGTCTGCAATATGCAGATAGGATGATTGTCTGATATGCCAAACATCCACACTTGTCTACAGCTATATAAAGCAAATGTAGCAGGATGATGTAGCTGAACAAAGCTAGATATGAATGTGTATGAAGAACCACAAAATGTATATTGATGTTGCAGTAACAGTCCTATCACCAAGTTGAAATAGTTATCATATAGGAAACTGTAGTTAGAACAGTAGTGTGTATATAACTGTAGCTATTAGAAATGTACAGAAAATGTATTGTTATTCGAAGGTGTTAATATTACTTTCTTTACCCCACCCTATAACCACATATAACCCATTCCACGTGAAAATGGTATGTGCAATCACAATTAACACCCCTGGACGTTTGTCCTGTTGGGTCATATATATTTGCATGTCCGTTGATGCATCTGCCCTGTTCATACATCCACACCTGATGGCCTGTTGCCATCAATTAACCCTGCATGTTGTTGGACTGTGTATTTCTGTTCAAATTATGCATGTGTTATGCACACTGTTCAATGGTGTGAATATCTGGGTGTTTGGTTAATGGGAATACTAATGCATGCTGTTACAACTAATTGTGAATGGTATTATATGTCACTAACCCAAACTGTCATGACATAATGCAAAACATAGGACGACAGGGAAGGTGGGTTCCAGCGGACCCACCTCTCCCACCTCAGCTGGCGAGTGCACCTGGCACTAGTGCCGAGTCCGGACCCTGCTCCGGTGGCCCTGTGCCACCTGCGGGTGGAAGTGCTGCAGGGGATGGGGCTCACCCCCCCTCCAAGTGTGGCCGGAGGAGAACCACCACTCACCCTCCGTAGCGTCTGGACTGTGGTGCGTAGGGAGATTTGGGACTCTGTTCTCGAGCCCCTACGCCAGCTCGAGGCACGGGTGGCACAACTAATGGGCATGCCTGTTGCCCCACCTACACAGCCCCCAGCACAGCCCTGTCCTCGGCAGTGAAGGAACAGTGGCAACTGCCTATAGGTGGGGATATCAGTTCCACTGTTGCCATCTGTGGGCTCATGGGCTCTGGATATCCAAACCTCCATCCCCGTCAATTGTGTAACCCCCCCACATGTGTCATACACCGCCCCTGTATGCGTCTTGTTTGTCTTGTCTGTTTACCTACCCAACCTACCTCCCCAGCTGTACCGACTTCCTTCACCTGACATACCACTCTCACCTGAAAAAAAAAAAAAAGGGCACTTTGTACCCACAAAAAAATTACGTCCCATACATAGCTGCCCATTCCGCACACATGTCTGCTGGACATGGAACCTATCAATTACAATTGGCTGTACAACAAGTATTATTGTTGTCCTGACACCTATCTCAGTGGTGGAAGGTTTCACATGTCACACCAAATTACATACATATGCACAGCTGTTGCTGATGAAGAAATGGGCAGCTATGGGCCTTAGCTACATCCCTCCTGCACATCCCAAGCTTGTTTCCCTACTGTCTTACCCTCTTTGTGACCCCTTTTTCACCACTTTCCTGTCTCCCCATTTTCTTTTCTTTCAAAGAAAATAGTGCGGGTGTGCGCAAGAGTAAGCACATTTAAGCGGATGTAAGCGGGTGTGCGCTTGTGTGCGCAGAGCTAAACGCCAGTGTGCATGCGCGAGCTCTGCGCAAACTAGCGCTAACCCGGTTACAACTGCTTAAAAGTGCCTTAGTCACTTTGATTGACAGGTCTTGTAGTCAGTTCAGAAGCAAAATAAAATTCCACTGGCAGTCCCGAACCCAGGACCTTGGAAACAGTAGTCTGCATGACTTACCACTAAGCCATAACTCTTACACAAGAACATTGTGCTAAAATAAATATATCATGTAATAGTAGGAATGAATGTAAAGGGAATATAGATGTGTAGTACACAAAGCATGCCATTTAGAATTACTATCAAAACTAATGGATTTCCATAATAGTAGTGTGTGAACAGAAACAGACATGCTAGTTGGTAGCTAGTAGGTAATAATGTCACTATAGCACCTTGCAAGCCACACACATATTCACAGCAGGATAATCACTGCCCATACCCCACAACCTCTTATAGGAACACATTTGGACAAAGTAATAAAATATGTGGAGCAAAGGCCCAAAACCAGGGACTCATTACAAATAATGTTACAACAAACGCAGACAGTTCAGAGAGTAACAGGGTCTGCATTTTGTGGGATGTTTGGAAGGGTATGAAGTCTGAAACTTGAATGTTTGTCACCATATTCAGACTTGAGCCCAGAGTGATTTGCCAGAAAAAGGTGTGCATGAGATATTGACCAAAATATGAGGCAGAAATGTGGACAACCTGCAAATATCTGTACACATGACGGGTCTGACACCACCATATTTGAGTAGTTAAGAGTCTAGACATAGCAACAGTGAATGACCTACAGGGATGCCACACAGACTCCATGTGAAATGTACAAACAGTAGGCAGAAAGGTGTAACACATGCAATGGTAACTATGGAGTCCTGAAAGTATTCACCACTTGCATGGCAGAAAAAGTCTAGTAATACATATGCTCATGCTAACCCACAGTCACAACTGCAGCATACCAAACATTTTAATGGGTGTACTCCACTGATATGTACCATTCCATGAGGCAGATAACAGATGAACCTGAAAGTCTCTGGGGCCTGCTCAGCAGCATACTCAAATACCCTAATAGATGTCAAGGCCCACACCATGGCCAGACCACACTGCATGCTGTAACACCCTATCAGATATAGCAAGCATTCCAAGGTGTGAATGTACATGGAAAATAGGAAAGCTACAGCAGCACACTACAGTCAGGACACCTAGCAGGCATACAAGTAGTGACTGTAAAGGGCAAATATTGAAGCCTTAGCAACAAAGTGCAAGCAAAAGTGAAAGGAAAGCACACACCCACACACATTAACAGTAGTAGTAGTTGTAGGTGTCAGTGTACATACACAGTTAGTACAGGAAACTGCAGAAATGAATGGAGGAATGTTAATCTACAACACACCTGGAAATATGAGAGAGATACCAACCTTTACACTCACAGAACATTGTTCACAGCATAACAGAATGTCCCTGCCCTTAAAATCTGAAAGGGCAACGCCTATCTCACATACCTTTTTATAGCACTGTTCTGAAATCACAGTGAGAACTGCAATCAGTACACAACTGGCTGCATGCAATTAGCAAATGCTGGCTAACAATTGGTGCAGAGGCCATCACATGGGCATATGCAGATACCTACAAAAGTATGCTGTACTCCCAGTCCACACATGCAATACTTTCATTGCACCCTGAGAAGGACGTGAGAGACCGACAGACAGACAGACATAGAGAGAGAGAGAGACAGACAGAGAAAATTGCAATTAAGCAGACACAAACAAATTGTTCAGCAACAGCCACCTGAAAGCTGACAAATGGGAAGTGGAGCAGCAGAACAAAGAACCAGATGGCAACACAAGCAGCTGTGACAAACACATGTAATGTAAAGTAATACTATAAAGGTCTACATACTGGGAACCCTCCATATGTGTCATTGGTCTGTATCCATATGTATATGAAGATGTGTAAAGGGCAGGGGACATACAGCAACTATCAGTGAAGGCTGTACATACATTTGTATGTGAGAGCATCTATGTGCACATATCAATGTTGGTTAATTGTAGGTTGTAGTGCCATGTACAAAGTGGGTTTCACAGTTATGTATGTTTAGCAGTATGTTAGTGTGTGTATACAGTATGGTAGACAAACATGTTGATATACCTGTCTATCATATGGATACGTATGTATGTCAACATATGTATGTGTATATATATATATATATATATATATATATATATATGATATGCATTATATGTATACATACATAGAAAGAGAGATGTAGGAATACATAGACAGATGTAGATAGAATATTGTACAAACATATATATGTAATGCACACATACAGATATAGATATATGTAGATGCATATACATAGACAGACTGATCTGACTATCTACAGGTATGACTCTATATGACGACCTTCAACACACCCTGTCCCACCCCCTCTGTCACTCTCACCCCCTCTGTGTCCCCCCTCCACATCTATAGCAATATATGTACATCAATATATATATGTGTATATGTATACAGATATATATATATATATATATATATATATATATATATATATATATATATATATATATACACATATAGATATATCTATATATATATATATATATATATATATATATATATATACATAGAGAGAGAGAGAGAGAGATGTATATAAATTCTGAGTGAGGCACATTTGTGCAGATGTATTGCAACAGGTGCCTGGTGACAAAGGCATGGAGTGAACACCAGTGTCAAAACTGGAGTACCATACCACATTTCAAATCACCTACTCCAGTAACCACCAGATATGTGATTGGCTGCCCACCACTGCATGTGTCAGGGGTGAACAGGATCATAAATGTGTACAATAGTGGCCCCAATGATATTCACAGTGGCACACTATCCCTGGAATACCTGCACATGGTATGTGTCAGTGAACATGGTGTGTCAGCTATGGACATGTAGGTCGGTGTACCCCTCCACACCACATAATGGATGCCATGGTATGGACCTCACATGACAGCTACAGATATGGAGAAGGATACAGTGACATGTACAACACTGTGACAATGCACTCAAACACATTACCAATGCACAGTGACTGACAACACCACAGAGTACACATATACTACCCACATAGAGGTTACCACTCCCGGATTTACATATGTAAGTCACACCCATGACAGATGTCCAACAACCATAGTAACACCTCACACCATCCACAACCTAAATGACTGCTGTGTGTCGTCCATACCACTACAATAGAGTGCACATGTGGAGGTAAAAGTTCCTACCCACAGATAAGACATACCCTGCAATAAACCACACAGTGTTAAGAAGCAAGACTCCCCATGAGTACATGTCACACATACCCCTGTTGAATGTTAGTCAGATAGGTAATATGCCATATGAGTCACCCTGTGTAACTGTGTGACAGCAGCAGGTACCATCACACCACATGTGTCACAATGGTCAGGGTAGCAGAACAGTACGCTGCTGTAGTCCCAGGGGCAATAGCATATTGTATAGTATTGTATTGTAATGTAATGTATTGTGTTGTATTGTATTGGTATGTTGAGGTGCCTCCTTCGTGGAGTGGAACCACTGCTGTTGTGCGCCAGTGTACAGGTACATATCCTGTAGTCAGGCTAGTGTTACATAGCACTTCTATATGTGTGTTTAGCTCCTGTCAGAGTTTATGTAGCATGTAACTGGGGATACCATCAGGTCCCATTCATGTTGTGTATTCTGCTGTCCTGAGGGTGGCTCTCACCTGGACATCTGTGATGACAGGGAGGTTACAGTCAGCTGGGATAACTATGTCTTATTTTGGGGGAGAGGGCAGGGTGACACCTGCACTGAACCTGTCTGCCACAATGTTGTCAATATCTGTGGTGTCAGTGAAATATTTGTTGTTGTGTACTAACTATGGGCATAGAGGATGGATCCTGACCAGGTTGCTAACATAACTGAAGAAGGCCTTCTGGTTATCTATAGTGTCCCTCTTGATTTCCCTCTCAAAGTTGCCCATGGATGTTTGTATGATGGAAAATAGATCCTTACTAGTGCTGCTCAGATATGCCCTCCCTTTATGGAATTATGCTCTGTCTTGCAGTAGCTTCCATCTTCTGTAATACAATCTGTCTATGGCTGGGGTCCACCAGACAGGATGCTGTCCCTTTGTGGAGAGTGTCTTGGTCATATATGGGATTGCATGATCCATGCATTCTCGGAGATGTCTGTAGAAAGCAATTGTGTAGGTGTCAGCATTGTGGGTTGTATCTGCCATTGGCCCAGTGGGCTGAAAGGATACCATGTCACTGTTACAAAGTGTAAAGTTTGCATCTGTAATGTTATTCACTGTAGTCGTTTGTGCTGGTGGTGGAGGTGGGATATGTATATCCAGGGCAATCAGTGTGTGGTCAGCTCACAGTAGTTGATGATGTAGGCCATACAGTACCAAGATACAAACTCCCAGAGTGAGGAGGTGCTCTTGACCTGAATCAGTGTTCTGACTGCTGGGGTTTGGTAGTATGTCGTATGGAGTGTGCCAGGTACTGTTGCACAGTTGCTGGCTGAGCACTGATACCTGGCCATTTACATGTGTATCCACCAATAGACAGACAGATGCTATATATGTGAGATATGTTGTATCATAACAGTCGAGTAGCATGTGTAGTATGTGTGCCAAATTCTGCTGACATATATTGCTGATATCAGGTTATTTTCTTTCTCAGGTACATGGCCCACCCGCGGAATCCCACTTACTCCACAGCTGAGGATGAGGAGATACACCAGAGCCTGGTGTGGGATTATGCAATACACTTTTCCCGCACCAGCCAGAATCAGCAGGAGAGGGCTGCACTGTGGCAAGACCTTGTCCGTTGGGTAAATGACATAGGCATGCATAATAGGACATATGAGCAGGTACGACATCACTGTAGTGATTTAATCAGACATGTCCGTCAGCGTGCGTCGGATATCCACAGGCAACAGGTCGCCACAGGTGGTGGGGTTGCTACACATCCCCCACTCACCAGACTGGAGGGACTACTCATGAGTGTAGTGGCTCCAGTCCACCAGCAACAACAACAGCAGCAGACATGCATTATGATGGAGGCTGGAGCCATGCAGCAGCAAGACAGTGAACGTGCAGGTAATATGACATATGTATAGTTGACTGTTGTGTACACTGGTAGTTAATACATGTGTGAGGTGTGTCCTTGGTTTGTAGCTGTCACCATAGTATTTAATGTGCAAGTGTGATATCCTCAATATTAGCAGCTGACCTGTGAAAGGCGACTGTTGTACTACTGACCTGTATCATACTCAGTAACAATGGCACAGTTGTGCCCACTGACATTAGTTTCTTCACGTCTGCAGGTCCCTCTGGTATAACAGCAGTGCAGCCTATCCATGCTGGTGAGTGTGTATTAACAATTCCTGTAATAGTCTTGATAGTAATAGTACTATTTGGCTCACTTAGTAGTACTCTTTGTATGCATGTAGGTGTGTCTGTGTCTGTGTATTGATATCCCGCATACTGAGTACTGTACAATTGTGTAAAACTGTGTGCATGTGTGCATGTGTGCATGCGTGCACCTGTGCATGTGTGCATGTGTGCATGTGTACATGTGTGCACCTGTGCACCTGTGCATGTGTGCATGTGTGCACCTCTGCATGTGTACATGTGTGCACCTGTGCATGTGTGCATGTGTGCATGTGTGCATGTGTACATGTGTGCACCTGTGCACCTGTGCATGTGTGCATGTGTACATGTGTGCACCTGTGCATGTGTGCATGTGTGCATGTGTACATGTGTGCACCTGTGCACCTGTGCATGTGTGCATGTGTGCATGTGTGCACCTGTGCATATGTGCACCTGTGCATGTGTGCATGTGTGCATGTGTGCACATGTGCATGTGTGCACCTGTGCATGTGTGCATGTGTGCATATGTGCATGTGTGCACCTGTGCACCTGTGCATGTGTGCATGTGTGCATGTGTGCATCACTGGTAATGTGTAGACATTGTAAACTGTGTTTCCTGTTTCCCTCCCACAGGTGCTGGTGCTGCTCTGGTGTCATGTAGCAGGGAACCTGAATCAAGTGCCATGGGTACTGATAATGATGACATCTGTGTAATGGCACAGGAAGGTATGCCAGGGTCCGCCATTGGTCAGCCGATTGACAGTACACAGCTGTCGACCCCATCAATGCGCACAGTTATCCTGCCAATACACCCTTTGTCACCAATGTCCCTAGGTGATGGACAGCATATAGTGGGCATTGACCAGGGTAATGTGGTATCTGTGGCACATGCCTCCCCACACAGCAGCCATGGGCATGGCCCAGAGATGGTACCACACAGACAGATGTCCAGCGTTTCTCGTGGGAGCATCCGTGGGAGTATTCCCCCTGTCAGACGTGCCCACAAAGGTCTTACAACCTCAGCTATGTTTCGGGCTGTTATGCAGGCACAGTCACGTATGGAATGGTACACCAGACAGGGTCTGAGGGAGCTGACAGCATGTCGCACAGCCATGACTGACAGTATGCGTGACATTGCGGCTGCCATCCGTGATTTCACCGATGTCATAGACAGATGTTGTGGGGACATATTAGACCGGTTCCACAACTACATGTCCATGAGCCAGGGCGATGGTGGGCGGTTGAGGCATCGACGTGGCCATATGCCAGCAACAGCAGCAGCTGGCAGTCATCGCAGATGACAACAGGGCTGCAGCCGCCCCCGTAGTGCCAGCAGCAGCCCCAGCAATGCTGGGTCTGTCCTGTCATCAGACCGCCCCAGGAGACCACGTGCATGTGGCTCTGGCCAGGCCCGACAGGGATCTGTGTCCAGTCAATGAACACCTGCTTCTGATGACAGTACCCAGTCTGGGTTGGTACCGGATATGGTCCGTAGCACCCCTGCAAGGCACAGGTACCGTGTCCGTGGACAGAGACACTGATCTGTATGACCTGGCAGGTACAGTCTGTGGCTGTCCACAAACACCAGTATATGGCAGCCATGAGGTGGAACTGTGTGCATCCATACACACATGCAAATTGACAACACCTAGGGCTACCGCATACACGCACACACTGCATCAACATTGCCCCACCTTCTACTGCTGTCCCTCACCAACACACATACACATACATGTCAATCGGTGGTATCGGTGGCTGACTCAGGCATACCAAGTTCACACCCTGTGCATATGATGAAACTGTGAAACCTCCTGCAATCTGTAACAACTGTGCAGGTACAGATTAACATGTTGCTAATGCACAGGGTGACCACATAGATGTGTAGTAATAGTATCATGTTGTTAACAGTACTGTGTGCTGAATTAATTGTGGGTATATCACAGCATGCCTGATGCAGTAAGTGTGTGATTGTCATGTACTGTTGTCTACACTCATGGTAAGTACCATAGTGTATCATCTGCACATGTTGGCATACTGGTGGTAATGGTGTCAACAGAAGGCTATATACATAGGTAGCACAGGGTATAAGGTAATGAATGTAGTAATACGCAATGATGGACATGTAAATTGCAAGTGGCATGTTGCCAACACTGGACTCTGCAATGCAGATGTTTGAGGATGTTGATATGTGTGCAGTACTACACGGCTGGTACAGGACACACAGGAGCACCCTAGCACTGCATGCTCACATCTCATACCATGCTAGACAGCCCCAACACACAAAACTAACTGTCCCCATATATGTCAGGGATACTGTGGTGGCAGGCCAGGTAGCATACATCCTACTAAGTATGGAACCACTGAGTGAAGGCTCAGTGTCTGTTATTTGACATGTGTATTACTGCAGGTATGAGCACATGGGTTTCCATCCAGTTATTGTACATCCTGACAGTACATGGTCTGTACACTTGTGTGTGCTGAGACTGGACCCTAGCCATCTGACCCGTGTATTTCCATGTACATGTGCATAGTGCCTGCATATTTTCAGTGTTACCTACTGGAAGTGGTACAGCTTTTTTGTTGTACAATGGACTACATGCAGCCCTATTTACTGTAGCTTTGTTTGCATGCATGTTTGCTTGCAATTACCCTGGAATACTGATCACACCTGCAATGCATAGTTATAGAGCTTCTGTGGACTCCTAGTGCCACCTGCATAGCTTACTATATGTATGTCCATGTCCCACTTGACAGGATGTCACTGTTTGTCCTGTTCACATGTACATTGCCTGTGACACAGTGCATATGACTTACCTGGCATGTGTCCACGTGAGCAGTCATATATGCTACTGCTAACTAATCACAGGCACTACACCTTCACATATTCATCTTCTGTTGATCTACCTGCTTCGCTAGGGACGGCCTGCACCTGTCACCCCTGGGCTTTCAGATATTGGCAAAGGCTCTTGCTACCCCCATAGTGCCTATGTTAGGCAATGCTCAAATGACAAAGCCACCTTCATAGGTATCACAAGGGATAAGAAACTAAGAGTAATGCTACCCAACGCCAGAAGTCTAAACCTCCAGATGCATGCACCCGAAACTCTCCTTGGCATGGAGAACATCGATATCTGTGCAGTAACAGATGCTTGGTTCAGGGCTACAGAGAGCACACCAGCACTACTAGGTTTAACCTGATTGACTTCTTTGAAACAGTCACCAAGGCCATTGACGAGGGGAAGGTGGTTCACACAGCCTACCTGGACCTCGCAAAAGCCTTCACAACAATACCCCACTTGGGCATTCTAGAGAAGCTCACCAGCTTAAATATAAGCCCCTATGTCACTAGATGGATTGCACAGTGGCTCAAGGACAGAACCCACATGGTTAGAATTGCTGGAGCCATGCCAGACTCCAAACCAGTAATGAGTTGTGTCCCACAAGGCTCAGTCCTGGGACCTCTCTTGTTTGGTATATATTTATTGGAGGTACAGGCCAACACGGACGGACTGTGGCTGACCAAATATGCAGATGACTGCGAACTGGCCACCATAATCGACTCTTCAGCCGACACAAGCATCTTCCAAAGGGGCATCATAGAAATAGACAACTTGTGCCAGAGCCATGGCCTTCAGCTGAACAGCGTTTAGAAAGGGAAATGTGCATCCTGTAGTCTGTTCACCTAGTTGCCAAAAGGGACATTTCCCTCACACACACTAACTCCCCTCAGCCAAAAACACACACTTGCCATTTGGAGGATTCAAACCCCTGTCTGACTATGTTATGAACCTCGAGACGAATGCATTAGCAGAGTGAGCTATTCGCATTACTGGAAGGTTTCCCTTCTCTTGCTTTACTTATAGGGTGCTGACATCATCAGTGTTTAGAAAGGGAAACGTGCATCCTGTAGTCTGTTCTCCTAGTTGCCAAAAGGGACATTTTCCTCACACACACTAACCCCCCTCAGCCAAACACACACACTTGCAGGATTCAAACCCCTACCTAACTATGTTATGACACTTGAGACGGACAAGTTAACAGAGCGCGCTATTCGCATAACTGGGAGGTGTTCCTTCTCCTGCTATACTTATAGAGTGCTGACATCATCGGTGTTTAGAAAGGGGAATGTGCATCCTGTAGTCTGTTCACATAGTTGCCAAAAGGGACATTTTCCTCACACACACTAACCCCCCTCAGCCAAAAACACACACTTGCCATTTGCAGGATTCAAACCCCTATCTGACTATGATATGACACTCGAGACAGATGCATTAGCAGAGTGTGCTATTGGCATTAGTGGGAAGTTTTTCTTCTCTTGCTGTACTTATAGGGTGCTGACATCATCAGTGTTTAGAAAGGGGAATGTGTATCCTGTGGGGAGGCAGACACCAAGCACACTCTGGCTAAGCTGTCATTCCCTAGGGCAAACAGCCTAGTGTTGACCTCTACACCCATATGTTTAATTGTCAAATGCACATTATTTGTTGCTGATAGACTGTTTGCACATCTTTATTGCCATAGCATTCCCTGTTCGTATGAACAACTTGTGCATCTGTGGAAGATGTTTGCATATGGGACGGATCCACTATATCACGTATGTCTCTGTAGTCATTTAACTGTGTGCACTGGGCAGACTGCTGTAATGTGGATGGTTCCTGGAATAACACGTTAAAATACCAGATATGTGTGTCCAACTGCTAAACTGAGATTTGGCCTAAGTGTGTGAGCATGCCCAGTTCAGCCTTCCCATGGCATGTTGTCTGACATATGTCTCATTTATCAAAGTGAAAGCTTTCACCACCCATTTTAAATTAATTTTGCTATGCCTTTTTTTGAGGTTAGTATACTGTGCCTCTGTCTAACAGTGACACAGAAGTGATAGCCGGGGTAAACCTACGATCTCCCATCCACTCATCAAGATTCTTCTTGAAGAGAGTCAATGTGGGACTCTGCCTAACCTGGACTGGGATTTTATTCCAGAGTGAAGGGAGCCTCTGGGTTATGAATCTGTCCCTCCAGCATGTCCTATTTATTTCAGTGCTGAGGTTCAAGTATCTCGAGCGCGTAGCTTGATGGGATTTGTATTTTCTGAGGTGCAGCATGTCCATTAATTCCGGGTTGGACATGGCTTTATACGTCAGGCACAGATCGCCTCTGAGCAGGCAGTATGCCACTGAGTAGAGCTGGAGTTTCTTTAACCGGGCAGCATATGGCATCTGTTTGAGCCCTTTGATCCTCTTGGTAAGGTACTTTTGAGGTCTTTCTAGTTGCTGCAGGTGTCTGGTAAGGTACATCCCAAAAGGGGCATTGTACTCAATTATGGGCCTGATGAGGGATGAGTAAAGAGGCACGATGACCTCCCCTGATCTAGATGTGAATCCCTTCATGATTAGGTGGGCTATATAAAATGTTTTTTTAACCACTTTGGCCACGTGGTTGTCAAATGAGAGATTGCTATCAACTTGGGTCCCCAGGTCCCTAATGACTTCTTCTGTACTTAATGGATTACCACCTATGTGGTAATTTGTGGGCACTGTTTTTGCCAAAGGGGATGACTATACACTTTTTGGCGTTTAGCTTGAGGCCATGGCTCTGGCACCAGTTGTTTCTATGAGGCCCTTTTGGAGGATGCTTGTGTCGGCTGGAGAGTTGATTATGGCGCCCAGTTTGCAGTCATCTGCGAACTTGGTCAGCCACAGTCCTTCTGTGTTGGCCTGTACCGCCGAAAATATATACCGAACAAGAGAGGTCCCAGGACTGAGCCTTGTGGGACGCCACTTGTAACTGGATTGGAGTCTGACATGGCTCCAGCAATTCTAACCATGTGGGTTCTGTCCTTGAGCCAGTTTGCAACCCATCTAGTGACATAGGGGTTTATATTTAAGCTGGTGAGCTTATCTATAATGCCCGAGTGGGGTATTGTATCGAAGGCTTTTGCGAGGTCCAGGTAGGCTGTGTGGACCACCTTCCCCTCGTCAATGGCCTTGGTGACTGTTTCAAAGAAATTGACCAGGTTTAAGAGGCAGGATCTGCCCTTAACAAAGCCAAACTGGGTAGGATCCAGTGTCTGTAGGTCCCCAATATCTTTATTTATGAGGTCCATGATGATCCTTTCCATAGCTTTGCAGACCAAGCTAGTCAGGCTTATGGGGTGATAGTTTCCAGGATCTGTTGAGGCACCACCTTTGTGGAGAGGGACCACTGTTGCTGTACACCACTCTTTGGGTACATATCATGTAGTAAGGCTAAGATTGAATAGTAGTTTTATGTTTGGGTTTAGCTCTTCTTGGAGTTCATGTAGGACGCAGCCCAGGACACCATCTGGTCCCATTGATGCTGTGTTTTTTGCTTTGGAGAGGGCGGCTCTTACCTGAGCATCTGAGATGTCAGGGGGGCAGCACTCTGTTGGGATAGATATTTGCCCTTTTGGTGGGGGGGGGGGTTTGCACTGAAACTGTCAGCTAGGATGTTGGCAATGTCTGTGGGCTTGGTGTATTTTTTGTCATTTTGGACTAATTCTGAGCATATCTGGGAATTCCCACCCAGGTTCCTAACATAACTAAAGAAAGCCTTGTGATTATCCTTAGTGTCCTGTGCAATTTTTCTCTCGAAGTTGGCCTTAGACGATTTTATGAGTGCCCGTAGTTTTTTGCTAATACTGATCAGAGATGCCTTCCCTTTTTGGGATTTTGCTCTATCATGTAGTAGCTTACTCCTTCTATTGTATAGTTTGTTTATGGCTGGGTTCCACCAGACAGGACGTCTGCCTTTGGAGGATTGGGTCTTGGTTTTATTTGGGATTGCATGATCCATGCATTCCTGAAGGTGTTCATAGAATGTGTTTATAAAGGATTCTGCGGTCTGGCCCGTATTTTCCACAGGCCCGGGGGCTTTGAAGGATTTCCCCTCGGTTTTGAGGCATGTGAAATTTGCTTTAGAGAAGTTTTTCACTGTGGTTTTCTGGGCAGGGGGTGGGGTCGGGATGTGAATATCCAGTGAGATTAGTTTATGGTCTGATCTTACCAGTGAGGGATACACTTCTGGTCTGGAGCATAGTGTCCCCATGTTGGTGATGATCAGGTCCAATATGTTTTCTGGTAACAAGTTGTTCCATAGCATTTGAGTTTATAAATTCTAGGAACCTTTGGACTAGGGTGTTGGAGCTAGAGTAATGCTCCCAGTCTATGTTTGGGTAGTTGAAGTCACCCAATATAATGGTGTTTGGAGAGACCTTCATATTTTCCAGTATTCTCAGGAAAGCCGAGTGGGGTTCCTGTGTTTGGGAGGGTGGTCTGTAGCAGGCTATAAACTGGAAGGCAGTTTTACCCACAGTTAGTTGCACATGGATAGTGACTGATGCTTCGTGCTGTGCCACCAACCTGGAGGTGTGGGTATCTTTGACGAATATTGATACTCCCCCTCCTTTTGTGGTTCGGTCCAAGTTTTGGGGCCGAAAAGCATGGTATGAGGTATAACCTGGTAGTGCTGGGGTGCTCTCATGAGCCTTGAACCAGGTTTCTGTTACTGCACAGATATCGATGTTCTCCATGCTAAGGAGAGTTTCGAGTGCGTGCATCTTGAGGTTTAGACTTCTGGCGTTGAGTAGCATTACTCTTAGTTTCTTATCCCTTGTGATACATATGGAGGTGGGTTTGTCTTTTGAGCCTTGCCTAAAAAAGGCACTATGGGGGTAGCAAGAGCCTTTGCCAATATCGGAAAGCCCAGGGGTGACAGGTGCAAGCCGTCCCTAGCGAAGCATCGTGGCTTGTCGAGCATGTCATCCCAGGCTGACAGGCATTGGATCCCCTTTGAATGACACCAACACTTAAGCCAATTGTTGAAATTGATCATCTTGTCTTCATATTGTGGCATCATTCTTGGTGAGGGTAAGATGCTACTCAAGGTCAGGGTCATACCGGCCTGGGCTACATACTCTATGTCTCTTTTCATGTAGTCCAGGGAGGTACATCTCAGGTCATTCACACCAGCATGGACAATGACTGAGTCATATTTGTACTTGCCTTGGAGTGACGTGAGTAATGTTGTGCCTCTGTCTACCTGTGACATGACAGTGATACCCAGGATAAAGCTACCATCTCCCATCCACTCATCAAGATTCCTATGGAAGAAAATTGATAAGTGACTCTATGGGTAGCCTGTACTGGGAGTTCACTCATGGGTGGGGGTGGCTTCTGTGTTATGGATCATGCAGTACAGCTTGTCCTATGTAAGTCAGTGCTGGGGTTCAGGTCTCTCATGTGCATAGCTCACTGCCATTCAGATTGTACAAGGTGCAGCATGTTTATTGATACCAGCAACACAGGCAACACATGGCATCTGTGTAAGCTCTTTGATACTCCTGGTGAGGTACTGTTGGGGACTTTACGGTTGATGTAGGTGTCTGCTGAGGTACATCCCACAGGGGCTATTGTAGTCAATTGTACCGCTGATGAAGGATGACTGCAATGCCACAGTGACCTCCCCTTATCTAGATCTGACAACCTTCATGATTAGGTGGGTATATGGTATGTTTCTGTAAACACTACAGCACATGTTTGTCCAATGCAGGATATCTATCACCTTGTGTCCCCAGGTCTCTCATTACATGTTAACTACATAATGGGTTAACACCTATGTGGTAATTGGTGGACACTTACTGTATATCCACGGGGGCTGACTATACACTTTTCTGCAATTAGCTTGCTGACATGGCTATGGCACCTGTTGTCTGTTTCTATGTGGCCCTTTTGTGGGATGCTTGTGTCAGCTGGTGGATCATATATGGTGAGCAGTTTGTAGTCCTCTGCAAACATGTTCAGACACAGTCCTTCCATGTTTGCCTGTACCTATGGGACATATATATACCAGACGAGGGAGATCCCAGGACCAAGCCTTGTGGGATGCCAGTTATATCTGGTTTGTAGTCTGACATGGCTGCAGCATGTCTGACCATGTCTGTTCTGTCCTTGGTCTGGTTTGCAACCCCTCTACTAACATAGGGGTTTATATTTAAGCTGGTGAGCTTATCTATAATGAACATGTAGGGTATTGTATAGAAGCCTTTGCAAGGTCCAGCTGCACTGTGTGGACCACATTGCCCTCATCAATGACCTTAATGACTGTTTCAATTGAGTCAAACATGTTTAGGGGCAGGATCTGCACTTAAGAAAGCCACACTGGGTAGGGTCCAGTGTCAGTAGTTCCCCAATATCTTTATGTCTGTGGTACATGCTGATCCTTTCCATAGCTGTGCAGACTGAGCTTCTCAGGATTCTGGGGTAGTAGTTTTCAGTATCCATTCAGGCAACACCTTTGTTGAGAAGGACCACTGTTGTTGTACACTGCTCTTTGGGTACATATTCTGTGGTAAGGCTCACATTGAGCAGTAGTGATTTGGCATTCCATTCATCTTGGAGTCCATGTTGCACTCAGCCCAGGGCACCATCTCATACCATTGCTGCTGTGTGTTTTGCTTTGTAGATGCTGGCTTTTACCTCAGCATCTGCAATGTCAGGGGACCAGCAGTCTGCTGGGATAGATATTCTGCATTCTGGGGGGGGGGGTTGCACTGCACCTGTCAGGATGTATGTTGGCAATATGTGTGTGTGTTTGTGATATTTGTGTGATTCAGAGCATATCTGTGAATTCCCAACACGGTTCCTACCATCAGTTGTGAAAGCCTTGGGATTATCCTTAGTGTCCTGTACAATTTGTATCTTCATAGGTTCATAGGTTCATACTAGGCTATCCACCCTAGGGCATTTGTTAGCCTAGCCAGAGTGTGTGTGGCTTTTGCCACCCCTTGCTATGTGAATATTATGGCCATTTATGATTTGCTTTGCTGTGCCTCTGTCTGGACATGACACAGTGAAGACCCCCAGTGAGACTCTACAATCATCCATCCACTTGGCAAGATTCCTGTTGAAGAGTGTCAGTGAGGGGCTCTGCCTAACATGGAGTGGGATTCTGGTCCAGGGTGTGGGGAGCCTCTGGATTATGTATCTGTCCCACCAGCACATCCTATTTCATTATTTGTTGAGGTTGACATCTCTCACTCTCACAGCTCCGATGGCTTTGAGTTTTCTGGGGTGGAGCATGTCCATTACTCCTGTGTTGGGCATGGCCTTCTACAACAGGCATGCAATGCCTCTGTGTAGGCAGTATGTGACTGCATTCAGCTGGGGTGTCTACAGCCAGGCAGCATATGACATATATTTGAGACCCTTTATCCTCTTGGTGAGGTACCTTTGAGGTCTTTCTAACTGCTGCAGGTGTCAGGTAAGGTACATCCCATATGAGGCATTGTACTAGATTATGGGTGTGATAAGAGAACAGTATAGGGGCACAATGACCTCTGTTGATGTAGATGTGAATCCTTTCCTGATATGGTGTCAAATGTAGACAGTCTTCCTAGCCACACTGGCAATGTGAGTGTCACATAACAGGTTACTGTCCACGTGTCCCTAGGTCCCTGATTACTCCTTCCATACATAATGGTTTACCACCTATGTGGTAATTTGTGGTACCTTGTTTGGTATTTGGTGGGACATTCATACTGTCCAGTGTCTTCAGGACGGCTGGGTGGGGTTCCTGTGTGTGAGAGTGTGGTCTGTAGCATGCTACAGACTGTACAGCAGTCTTGCCTACAGTTAGTTGCACATGGGTGGACTCCAATGCCTTGTGCATTGTTAGTTACCTGGACGTATGGGTGTCTGTGCTGAATATGGATACTCACCCTCCTTTTATGTTTTGTTCCAGGTTTTGGGGCCATGACACATGATATGTGGTATAACCTGGTAGTGCTGGTGTGCTGTCAGGAGGCTTGCAGCAGGTTTCTGTCACTGCACAGACATCGATGTTCTCCATACTGGGGGTGGCCTTGGGAGCATGCATATTGGGGTTTACACCTCTGGCATTGGTCAGCATTACCCTTATGTTTCTTTCCACTTATGTTTTCTAGGGTGGTGGGTTAGTCTTTTCAGCCTTGCCTACAAAAGGCTCTATGGAGGTGGCAAAGGCCTTATCCAATATCCAGACGCCCAGGCGTAACAGGTGCAAGCCATCCCAAGAACAGCTGCGTGGCTTGTCAAGCATGACATCCCAAGCAGACAGACATTGGATCCCCTTGGAATGACACCAGTAAGTGTGCCACTTGCTATGACTGATCATTCCATGTTTGTACTGTGGCATTATTCTTGGTAAGGGTAGGATGCTGCAAACGGTGAGTGTCATACCGGCCTGGACTACATAATCAGAGAGCTCATCTATGTCTCTTTTCATGTAGTCTAGGGAGGTACATCTCTGGTCATTCACACCAGCGTGGACTATGACTGAATCATATTTCTACTTGCTTTGGAGTGACCTGCATACTCCTGTTATGTGGCGTATTGTGGCAGCCTACAGGCAGCTTACTGTACCCTTTCCCTTGTTCAGTCTGGTGTGCGGGACAGCAGTGTGTCTGACTATGGAGTCACCTATTACAACTGTATCAGGCATGTTGTTTCTCCTTCTGGCCTGTGACTGTTTGGGACACCAGCTTTGTGTACTATGTGTTGCATGTGCTATGTTTGTAGGTTGTTTGAATGGATGTCTGCTTTAGAGGCCTCTGTTGGTGTGCTGTGTTTGTAATTTGTGCCTCCGGGAATGTTTTTCCTGTGTTTATGTGTTTGGTTTGCAGTTGTTCTAGGTCTATGTGGGACTGTGTTTGTGGTGTGTGTGGTTACCTTCTCCTACTGACTAGTTTTGGGAGTACTGAGTTGAGGGAGCTCAGCCTCCAGTTTGGATAGATGGTTGCATCTCTCACATATATTTGTATTTCTTGGGTGGAGTTGGGGGTTGTCTGTGTACTTGGGGCAGGTGTAACATTGCCTCAGGATTCACAGATTCAACTTGTTGTGGCTGGCCTTAGTGGATTGTATGTGTGGACATATTTTATTGCCATACTACTGATCAGTGATTACTTCATTGTTTATGTTTGCTCTATCATGTAGTAGCTTCCTCATTCTCTTGCATGGTTTGATTATGACTGGTGTCCACCATGCCAGATGCCTGCGTGTATGGCATTGTGTCTTGTTTTAATTTAGGATTGCATAATCCAAGCATTCCTGGCAGTGTTCATGGAATGGCTGTATTACAGGTTCTGAGGTGTGGCCCATATTTTGCACATGCACAGGACCTTTAATGGATTCCACATCAGTTTGGAGGAGTGCAAATATTGCTTTACACATGTTTTCCACTGTGGTTTTCTGGCCAGGGACTGTGGTCAGGATTTGTATATCCAGTGTGATTACTCTATGGTCTGGTTTTACCAGTGAGCAATACACTTCTCATCTTGCCATCCAGTACCCATGTTGCTGATTATCACATCCAGTATGCTTACCCCTCTTGTGGGAGTGGTACGTTGTTCCTGCGCCTTTTTGTTTATGGATTCTATGAACTTTTGTCCTACACTGTTGGAGCTAGTATAATGCTCCCAGTCTATGTCTGGGTATTTTCAGTCACCCAATATAATGTAGTTTGGATGACTTGATATATTCATGTATTCCAGCATAGGCCAGGTGCAGGTCCTGGTGTTGGGACAGTAGTCTGTAGCAGGCTATAAACTGGGGGGCAGTTTTAGCCACTGTTACTTGACCATGGCTAGTCCATGCTGCTTCTTGTTGTGGTACCAACATGGAGGTGTGGTTATCCTTGACAATTCTTGCTAGTCACCCTCCTTTTGTAGCTTGTTCCATGTTTTGAGGCTGTACAGCACAGTATGAGGTGTAACCTGGTAGTGTTAGGGTGCTGTTGTGAGCCTTGACTCAGTTTTCTGTTACAGCACAGATATCAACATTCTCCATACTGGGTGAGTTTAGACTGCATGCATCTTGCTGTTTCGACTTATCCCTTATCTTATTCTTATCCCTTCTGATACCTATGGAGATAGGTTTGTGTTTTGAGCCTTACCTATTCAGGGCACACTGTGGGTAACAACAGCCTTTGCCAGTATCCATACGGCCTGCACTGATAGGTGCACGCCAGTCCTAGCAGGTGGAGCATCATGTCATGCTCAGCATGTCATCCCAGACTGGCACACATTGGATCCCCTTTGACTAACTGTGATACTTCAGTCAATTATTGCACTTGATCATCTCATTGTCATATTGTGGCATGATGCTTGGTGAGGGTAGGATGCTAGTCAGGGTCCTCAGGTGTGCATATAGTACATGGTGTTACATTACTTAACACATGGCATTCATGCCTCAGGTGGTGCTGCAGGGCTGCCTCTGTCGGATGCGCATATTACACTTCCCTGTACATGTTTGTGAGCAGGTCATGTCATTGTAGGCATCCATGTTATTATTTGAGTGAGTCAGAGGGGGTATCATTCCCAGGGTTCCTACTGAGCCAGTGTATGTGCTATGCGTTACCTCTTTGCCAAGGCCAGGGCATACTGGGCATGCCTCCTTCTGCCTACTGGGGCAGGCTCAGGTTGTTCCTCCTCCTCCATGTCATGCTCTGCCTGTGATGGCCTTGGCAATGGTGGGGGGCTGTTTGGCCCAGCCCTATGCTGGTACTGCTGCAGCTGTTTTCACAAGATCATATTATGTAGCATAGCACATACCATGACAATTTGGGTACATGTAGTTGGTGTGTACTGCAAGGCTCCACCAGATGTGTCCAGACACCAGAACCGTGACTTGAGCAGCCCAAACACACGCTCTATTACATTACGTGTTTGTGCGTGTGCCTCATTATGGCATTCCTGTTCAGGTGTGTGTGCATTTCTGATGGGTGTCATCAGCCACGGCTCCAATGCATAACCTGCATCCCCCACTAGGTGTCCGTGCGGGATGTCCCCATTGGCAAATGTCTGGTACAGCTGCATCAAATGCCAGATGTGGGAATCGTGGTAGCTCCCAGGACAGTCAGCACACACATTCATTATTATGCCCTGGGCATCACACACGACCTGGCAGTTGATGGAGGTGAAGCCCTTACGGTTGATGTATGCTCTACCCCGCTCACCAGCTGGTGCTTTGATGCGTATGTGCGTGCAGTCTATTGCACCCACTATCTCAGGGTATTCCGCTATTTGCTGGAAGAGACGCATATTGCTGGCCAATACCTCACGCGCATTGGGGAAATATACATGATCACCGACATGTGCTGACATGGCATCCAGGAACTGGTGTAGTACCCTGGAGGCTGATGCCTGTGATATCCCCATCATATCACCAGTTGGTCTCTGGAAGGTACCTGTTGCTAGTATTCTTAGGCCAACACATACCTTGGTTTCCACTGGGATGGGTTCCCCTCTGTTGGTTCTGTGTGAGGCGTGGCCTGCACAGCTCCACTATTTGCTGCAGGAGGTCTCTGTCCACTCTATAGCGCTCTACTATCTCCAGCTCATGTAACCCATGGTAGGTGAACCTGGGCCTGTACACTCTTCTCCGTCTCCTCACTGTGGGTTGTCTGGCACCATCTGCATTGTCACCACCCTCAGCAAGGAGCCTATGTCTCATTATGACAGCTATGGCAGCCCCTAACATTTCTGCTCTGAGTTCAGCTTTTTCAGTTTTCACTTCTAATAACTTACTCCTGTCTTGCAGTGTCTCTTGAGAGAAACATCCTGCACTGCTGTTTGCAGAGTTTTAAGTGCTGGGCTGGGCTACTATTCTGCCTGTGTAATTGCCTGCTTCTAATTGTTTTCACCTGCTAGCTCCAGCAGTATTCCCTGCTAGCTTCCTACTAGATCTGTTGCTTCCTTTTTCCTCTCTGTTTCCTCAGGGAGGAGCCATGTGCAAACCAGCAGAAACATGCTCACAGTGGCTTACATGCGCGCACACATGCTTATACGGTTCAGAATCTGCTTATTCGGGTTAAAACGCACGCACACCCGTGCAAACAGTGTTAAACATCTCTAAACACGCTCCCACATGCTCAGTCTGTCTTACACGTGCACACACTGTCTTACTCGCGCTTCATGGCGCGCACACGTGCACATGCACTCCCAGCAAGAAACTTTGGTGTAGGCAACAGTGTACACCTTCCATTTCTTGACTTTCTCATGCTTATCTAGTGGCACACCTCTTTCCATGATATCTGTCTGACATCTCTCATGTAACTCTGACCTCCAATGAACTGCATTTCTTTCTACCATTCCCCCCTGTGATGTCACCTATCTCCTACTCTGTTCCTCCCCCTTCTGTAACTCTTACACTACTCAGACTGTGCTCATTTGCTATGTGACAGTGGAATTCAGTATTCTAACACTCATATGCATCAGATTGCCTACTAATGCTTAGTTACATCTCTTAGACTCAGCTTCCCCCCTTAGCAACCACTACACGGTGGCCATGTTGGTTTTGGTCTGGTGGTCCCTGCATTGACATTCCATGTATTGCATAAAACCCACATTTGTGGGTTTAAAACCTTCGTTTTTATGTTTTATACAGCGCAGCCCATTTGCACGGGGCTGCGCTGGGTTTATTACTTTTGCATCAGGTTACCTTGCCAATGGCCACATATTTGGCCATTGGCATGCTGCCTGACACATATGCACCCTTTATTTGGAGGTGACATGGCTCCATTGCGATTTTTGAAGAAACGTACTCAGTTGTCAACTGAGTACATTTCTGCAGCTAAAACAACTCTTACACGGGCTGTTCTGGGCTTCCTGGATTGCTAATCATCCTCATTTGCATGCTATTCGGCTGCAAATGAGGTGATTAGCTTATCCACGCCCACTCCATGTAAGAGACGTTTTAGCTTGTCTCTTACATGGAATTTGGGCTGTTCCTGGATCGCGAAGGCTGCATGGAGTCTTACACTACTCTTAGACTCCGTGCAAGCCTTCGTGAATCCTGCCCAATGTCTCTCATTTAAACACATTTATTAGGGCTTTATATTTGTCTTATTAGGATTTTAATGATATGGATGGTCTTAAAAGGGTTTGTTTTTACTTTCAATTAAATTTAATTTAATGAGTTGATTAATGGAGAAATTTTATTTGTTATAAGTTGTATTTAAACTTAATTTCATTTGTGGTTTATTGTCTGATGAAGCAGCATTGCATGACTGCGAAAGCGCTCACAGTTTGATTAAACGTTTTTACTGCTACACTTTATTTGTGTGATTATAGTGGAGTTATTGCCATCGTATGGTTCACTATACTACTTTGGTCTGGTTTAATCATACTTTGATTTAGGAATGAAGTCCATTCCCATCATGGTATTAGAAACCCAAAAGACTTGGAGAAATAAAAAGTGAGCATCCTCAATATTGACGTAGCCGAAAAAAACACTGGAAACATGAGTCACAAAGCATCATAGAAAATGATGATGTCTACATCACATGGGATCACCCATTACCAACAGTTCAAAAAAAATAGATGCAAGAAAACCAGATATAATAGTCTATGAAAAGAAGACGAAAGCAGCATTGATCATTGAAAATGCTATACCCAGTGACTACTGTGTCTTACATACAGAGAGAAACATAGTCATAAAATACTAGGACTTTCATGCAGAAAGAAGGGCAATGTGGAAGAAGGATACCCAGATAGTTCCATTAGTAGTAGGAGCAACAGGTCTTATAAAAAATAATTTACAGTCATACTTACATATGTTGCCAATACATGTAACTCTGTATGAATTGCAGGAGTCATTACTGAGCAAACTGTGGGTGCTGTGAAGAGAACTTCTGACTAACACTAAAAATTGAAACAATACTAATTTCATGATCTTTAATCACACTTTGACTAAGGAATGAGGTCTATTACCATTGTGATATTAGAAACCCAAAAGACTTGGAGAAATTAAAAAAGAGTTATCCTGGGATATTATCAGGGCCTACTGAAGCAGTGTTTTTGGCATTAGACTGTGCAGTGAGGAGCTACCCTCTAGTGATAGTTGGAAGTGCATAAATATTTGGAATTTATTTCCTTGGGGGTGACTTGAAATTGGAGTTACATTTATTACCAACCAGATTTACTATATCCTCTGACTCCATATAGGTGGTTCCACTCATCATTAGTTCATCACCTTGTTGTGGTGTTGCCTGTAAGGATGTGGACATAACTAAAGAAAGCTTAGCTTGGGGAACTATTTTTACCTCAGATTTGGCTTAGGTGGACTTGTCCCCAGAATTATTTGTTCAGATTGATGAAGTTTTTACATTGTTGGGCAATGCCATTCCTGTTTTTGGACGCATTTTTTCTTTTGTTATACACTCAGAGTGACTTGTTTTTGAAAGTAGTCCTATGTTTATTTTAGGTAGGTAGGTACAGCTTCCTCTATGCAGCTAATAACATGATTGTACATTTTGCATTGGCAACTGTGTTCTCAGTGTTTGGGGGGCTTGGAATTTGTCTAGACTGGTGCTTAGTAGCAGGTATTTAGCCTTGGAATATTTTTAAAATGTTTCTTGGTAAACTGAGGCCTCACGCATAACATTCATTTCAAAGGAGACAGCTTTGTGGTCCAACCTGATCAATAAGGACATTACACTAGAGGGAATACATTGTTCCCCCATTTATGTGGGGACCACATCAAAGATATATGTACCCCTGGTGGGCATGCAGACTAGCTGTTCCAGGAAGTTTGTGTTAACAAAGTCCAGGAATCTCTGGGCCTGCATGTTTGAGGTCACCTATGATTCCAAATTAATGTTGGGATAGTTAAAGTCATTCCATGAATATTGCATTGAGTTGAATGCGGAGCGTCTTCATTCTATTCAAGTATGTGGTATGGTCTTCCTGTGTCATGCAGGGGGACCAGAGCTTGTAAGTATATGGTATGGGACTTTACTTATGCTAAGATGGATATGGATAAGTTCAAGTCTATCATAAGGTTTGACCAGCCTTGTGGTGTGTTTGTGTTTGATGTAAATTGAGGCTCCTCTACCATTAGACCCCACCTGTGCAGTAGCTGGACTAAATGTGTGTAAGGCATTATAGCCTTGCACTGCAGCTGTAAACCAAGTCTTGGTAACTGCACATATGTGTATATTCTTTAGGATGAGAAAAGCTTGCAGAGAGTGGAGTTTATTGTTTAGATATTGGGCAGTAGCATCACACATTTACATAATTCTGAGTTGCTATGTTTATCAGGTTGTCACTGTCTGAAAACAGCACTATAGAGGTGGACAAGGTGGTAGCCAATATTTGAAAAACCTGGGGGGTGGGGGGGCAGTTGCAGATCATCTTTGGCAAAATGATGTGCTCTGTGTACCATATGCTATTAGGGTGACCAATACTGTACCTCTTGGAGTGACACCAAAAACTAAACTATTAAAGTCAGTTGTCTTCCATTGATACTGTTGCATAATCCGTGGAGAAGGTAGACTTCTTGCTCAGTGCTATGCTCATACCAAATGGAGACAAATAGTCTGAGAGGTCTAGCATGTCTTTCTTCATAGGTCATTTGCACCCACATGGATTATGACAAAGTCATACTGGTACTTGTGGTGCAATGACTTGAATGCATGCAATAACTGGTGGATCCTGGCCCCTGGCAGGTAGCTGACTGTGACTCTCCTTGCTCAGCCTGGTGATTGGGACATCTGTGAGTCTTGCAATAGACTCTCCTATGACCAAAGTGTGTTGTGTGGCAGTTTACCTTATGGCCTCAGAGACTGAGACACCTTATAATGATGGTGTATGTGTCTTGGTGTGTGTTGTCTTAGCAGAGTGCTCTCATGGTTTCAGAAGATACTTGTTTATTTATGATGCAACTTGGAGGCCATTGAGTTTTGGAAGATTACATTTAAGAGCCTCAGCATATGAAGAACCATGTGTCTGATCCACAAGTGTGAGTTACTGACAACGTGTTTGGTGATGTTTGTGTTGTTAAGTGAGAGCCTTGCCGCCAATGATATTGTGTGCCTACATCTCTCACATACTGTATCACTCTGCTTTATAATTAGGTGGTTGCTCATAAGCATGAAACAATTGCAACTTTGTCTGAGGATGCTTAAATCATGCTTTATAACTTATAGCTAGTACAAGTACTAGGTGATTACTTGTCATTGCAAATGCCAGTAAGTAAGCCTTTGGGTAATTAGGCACTAGGGAGTTTTCTTTTATATAAAAATATTAATTCAAAATGTAAGATACCTAACAAATTTTAACTCATCTAAATTTAAATAAAGAAAGACATTTAAACTCATTAGTTTAGTTTAGCACTAAAAACATTGCAAACAGTTTTGGTACACTCAGTATTAACCAATATTAACCAATTTTGTCAAAGGTCTCTTAGCCTGGAGTAAATCCTAAGGGGAAAGACTTTACAAAATGATATTTATATGCTTACAGTCAGCTGCCAATAAACAAGTAGAGGGGAGGAAGTTGTATTGTCAAATCGTCACAAGGGGCAGGCAACAGCAAATAAACCAGTTTAAGAACATAACTACAACAGGCTGAGTGGGAAGGGAAAAATATTAGACTCTTAGCTCCGAGATGACTGGCCTGGAACTTCCATTAATGCAAACGCAAGTCCTGAACTAGCTTGACTCACACACACACACACACACACACACACACACACACACACACACACACACACACACACACACACACATACCCACTACATAAGAAAGAAACTAGGGTTTAATATCAAGAATTAGTTTGCTTAAATAGTAAAAATGAAGGGCAGCCATGTACTGGAATTACTAATACACATTTAAGAGTCTTAGCTAAAGCAGATAAAATGTTAAATTGAACTTAAAAACAGATCAGGAAATTTAAAAAAAAATCTTCACTTTTCTTTGTTGCTGTATGTAATGGAACTATTACGAACCAAAAGTAGTTTAAAAGAACACAACAATAACGGCTTAGAAATTCTTGCCTGTTTGCTCTGTCAAACTCTTAAGATTAACAAAATAATCAATGCATTTGGTTGAGAGAGACAATACACACAGCGGTGGTACTGTTTATACATTTTAAGGCTGAACAATAACTTTTTGATAATGGTATAGCTTAGTGAAATGTAATAAGTTGTCACATAAAATTATAATAATGAGGAGTGAAGAAGTGTGCATTAGCTAGCGAGGCCTGATAAGATGCGGTATGATGGCATTATATGCAGGAAATAAAGAGAAAAAAAGAAAAGAAGAGCTGCAAATCGTTATAAACAACATATCTAAATCATGCACGAAGAAAAGTGAAAATATGATACAGACTATATATCTTACTAGTAGAAAGTCATTCTTCTGTTCATACTTGGCCTATATCACATATACCTTTGTGGACTTTGCTACATCCGGTATGAGGACTCTCTTATGCAATGCATTCTAGTTTTGGAGTAGTTGTATATGTCATCTACAAGGCCATAATGTAGTGAATGCATGTGGTGAGGCCAGTTAGTAGGATCAGATAATATAAACTGTGAAATATGAACCATGTCACGGTATGTGAGAAGGTTCATGGTGTTTTGAGAAGTTGTTCATGCTTTATTAAGTAAAATGGGCATTGTGCAAATTTTGCTTTTAAAGTATGTTTTTTTTAATTCAAGTTTTCATTGTAGTACTGTGGCACATTGTTGTTTATGTGATGGTGTCTTCAGAATGTGGGAAAAGTGAAGATGAGATGTTGTTCAAAGAGCAAACTGATGACTAGCACCTTCTCAGTGATAAGCCTTAGTCTGGTGAATAAAGTAGATTTGGCATGAGGTTGTGAAAGCAGACAAATGCTGTGTCTTAACTGTTGAGTTACTAAGCTAAACTGCTTGTGATGACTACAAACAATTTCAGTGAACAAAAGAGTATTATGTTCTATGATGCCATATTGACAACGCAAGGCTGATGTGCAAAAACAAACCCATGGAACTAATCAGATAGTGTGTACAGACCAGAAGGTAGATACACTGAAAGATACAGCAAGGTGAATTTTAACTTGAGAGGGATTTTGGAAAGTGAAGAATGCTTCAGATATTCACAGTTTGCAAAAAACATTGGGCAGGATTCAGGAAGCCTCCGTGTAAGAGTTATAACTCTTACACGGAGGCTGCAGTTAAACGGTGTGATGTCAGCATGTCATGCATATGCATGAGGTGCATGAGGCATGCTGAATCACACTGTAACTCTTACATGGTCCATGTAAGACAGCAGGGAGCGTGTCTGTAGGCCAAGCCCTGCAAGCGGACACGCCCCCCGGAAGTCTGTAATGGCAGAAGGTAAACAGCTACGACAGAGGCCATGGAAATGTGAATAAACACACTACACAACACATGCCCCCACAGACCAGCAATGTCAAAAGTGAACAGATGTTATAAAATGAAAACTGTTTTATTTTTTTTTAAAACCCCGTAAATGTTTACTACTGCGTGCGCTTGTGTGCGCGGGTGTGCTACTAGCGCAACTGCAGTTAGCAATCAGTGGGAAAGGATATAAGAACTAAATATGCAAAGTAAGCCAAGAAATAATAGCATAGCGGTATAGTTGTTGGCTTAAGAGGAGGCAGGCAAGGTTCGATCCCACACAACAACCTTTATTTTTTTTTTTTGTAAATAAGCAGTAAAAAGGCCCCTGACAGTATTGTGCAAATGTAAAAGTATTTACTTTTGTAAAATGGAATGAAATGGAGCATACATGTCCAAGTAATACAATAATAAATATATTTAGAAATGTACTGATAGCTAAACTGCAGTGAGACAGAGTGCCGGTAGCTGAGTAGTGTTTCACAGGCTGCAAATTGCTTGCTAAGCTCTGGTTTAACAGGCTCAAACTGTGTGCAACTAGCTGTGCTCAGCTTACATGCGTGTTACTAGCCAATTAAGGTTTAACCCAGTGCACACCGTTTGCGCGGAGGTGCACGCCGCGCCCACAAGCTAACCACCGGTGCGCATGCGTGAGCTCCGCGCAAACGAGCGCAGAGCTGGTTTTAAGTGCTTAAAAGTGCCTTTGGCATGTTTGATTGACAGGTCCTGAACTCATTACTAGACTGTCATAAAAATTAAAAATCAATGGTCAGATTCAAACCCAGGATACCATGCACTAGAGTCAAGGTACTAAACCACTAAGCCATGACAGCAGTACTTATAAATGCAGAAATAGCATGTATATAGGATGTCATCCAAAATGGAGCATGAGAAAGCAGTTTCTGTGAAGTAGATACAATTCCAAAACGGCCAGTCAGAGCAATGTGTGGGAAAATCGGCATATATAAGCCCCATAGGCAGGAATACACAGCATAAACGATTGTAGAATACACCTGCAGGCTGAATGAGTGGAGTAGGTGAGGGACGTTGCTTTCGAGCACAGCGGTGGGGCATTGAGGAGTCCAGATACATGGTCTGGCTCCTAGTTCACCATCATGAGGCCCAACTCATGCAGGGCCAGGTCTCATGGGGAGCGTACAGGCCGGAGGCATGGGACCAGATGGCTCATGATCTCACTAGTGCTACTGGGATTCCACGTACTGGTGAGCAGGTCCGTCACCACCATGCGGACCTGAAGCGATGTAAAGAAGACCAGTTGACCCAATGGATCTAGGAGGCCCGGGATATGCCCAACGCCCCACTACTGAGTAAGTTACATTTTACTTATGTATGTAAGGAATTCAACTAGCTGATACCATCGAGATGTGTAGTCCAATATTACTCATTTTGTATTACAGCTGCAGGTGTCCGCTCTATGAATCGATGGGCATATGACAGCAGGCTGGCGCGGCTGCGCCACCATGCAGGTTAGTAACCCCACCTAGTACTTGTAAATAAATATTATAGTGTAGCATGTAGCAGAACACTGCAGTGTATTGATTAAAAGTAATATAATGTGCAAGCAACAAGTGAAAGTCTGCAGGTATGGCTGCAACAAGTTCATCAGTATGCAAGTGTAACTGGAAATATAATTGATAGAAATAAATAGTGCTGTAATACAGATGTCCCACCATTAATTAAATGTAGTATAACCTGCAGTAGTCTCAAGAGTACAGCTTCAGAATCTGAGGTAATCACATGTGAGATATATCTCCTGTTGAAATGCTGAATCATGACAGAAGTGAGGCTGCTGGAAAGTGTTGGAATCACCACAGGTCTAATATGTGAACAAAGCCTAGAAGTACCAACCTGAACTGTGAACTTGCAGGATGTGTGAGAGTGACAGAAAGGGTCATGTATCAATGAATAAAGTAGTAATAACTCCTGAATATATAGGCTTCAGTGTGGTTCTACAGAACTAAATGCATGTGGGAATTAAAACTTAACATCCCAAACTGATTTCAGTGTGTCTGAATCTTGAATGTTCAGGCCAAAATATATATATGGTGATGACAGTCAACAATTTGCAGATAGAATGAATGATTGTCTGACATACTAAACATCCATAGCTGTCCCCTGCTCTGTCATCAAAGTGTAGCAGGATGATGTATCTGATCAAATTCAAAATAACTAGGATAGCGATGTATCTGTAACAGGTCTAGCATGACAGTCAATTAAAAATCATTTTGAAACTATCACCCACAAGTTAATTGTGTTTCTATTACAAATGTATATCAATGTATAATTTATGAATGTGTCATCATTTTCTTTCTCCACCCCACCCTATAATTACAAATTAAAACACTCACTAAATATTGGTATGTGAACATTTCATTAACCATGGACATTTGTCCTGTTTCAAAAATATATGCATGTCTGTTGTTGCATGTGCCCTGTTCATACCTGCAAACCTCATGGCCTGTTGCCATTAATCAACCCTGCATGTTGTTTGATTGTGTATTTCCGTTCAAATAATGCATGTGATATTGATATGCCCGTTGTTCAATGGTGTTAATATCTGGGTGTTTGTTTAATGGGAATACCAATGCATGCTGTTACAACTAATTTGAATGGAATAATATGCCACTAACCCAAACTAACATAACATATTCACAAACTAGAACGCTTGGGAAGGCAGGTCCCAGCTGACCCACCTCTCCCACCTCAGCTGGCGACTGCACCTGGCACTAGTGCCCAGGCTGGACCCTCTTCCGGTGGCCCTGTGCCACCTTCGGGTGGAAGCGCTGCAGGGGATGGGGCCCATCCCCCCTCTGCAAGCGTGGCCAGAGGAGCTCGTCCACTCATCCTCCAAGGTGTCCGGTCTGTGGTGCGAAGGGAGATCCAAGACTCTGTTCTTGGGCTTCTACGCCAGCTTGAGGCCCGGGTGGCACAGCTTACGGGCATGCCCATTGTCCCGCCTGCACAGCCCCCAGCACAGCCCCGTCCTGGGCTGTGAAGGAACAGTGGCAACTGCCTATGGGTGGGGATATCAGTTCCACTGTTGCCATCTGTGGGCTCATGTGCCCTGGATATCCCAACCTCCATCCCCGTCAATTGTGTAACCCCCACACATGTGTCATACACCACCCCTGTATGCGTCTTGTCTGTCTTGTCTGTTAACCTACCCAACCCACCTCCCCAGCTATACCGACTACCTCACCTGACATACCACTCTCACCTGATAAAAAAAAAAGGGCACTCTGTACCCACAAAAAAATTACGCCCCATACATAGCTGTCCATGTTGCACACATGTCCCCTGGACATCGAAACTGTTAATTACAATTGGCTGTACAACAGGTATTAATGTTGTCCGGACACCTCTCTCAGGGGTGGAAGGTTCCAAATGTCACACCAAATTGCATACAAATGCACAGCTGTTGCTGAGAAAGACATGGGCAGCTATGGGCCTCACCTACATCCTTCCTGCAAATTCCAAGCTTGTTTCCCTACTGTTTTACCCTCTTTGTGACCCCTTTTTCACCACTTTCCTGTCACCCCTTTTTCTTTTCTTTCAAAGAAAATAGCGCAGGTGTGCGCTTGTGTGTGCGGAGCTCACCGCCAGTGCGCATGCGTGAGCTCCACACAAACGAGCGCAGACCTGGTTTTAAGTGCTTAAAAGTGCCTTTGGCACTTTTGATTGACAGGTCCTGTACTCATTTCGAAAGAAAAATAAATTCCCACTGTCAGTCTCGAACCCAGGACCTCTGTAACACTAATCTGTATGACCTATCACTAAGCCTTGACTCTCATACAAGAATATAGTGCTAAAAGAAATATAACATGTAATAGTAGGAATCAATATAAAGGCAATATAGGATGTGTACTACCCAAAGCATGTCAGGTAGATGTTTAATGCCCGAATTATTGGATTCCCATACTAGTTTAGTGTTAACAGAAACAGCCCTGCTAATTGTTAGCTTGTACATAATAATGTAAGGTAATGTACATATATGAAAGTATGTATATGTACACATACATATATATATATATATATATATATATATATATATATATATATTAATACATATGAAATATAGTGGTAGGTGTCAGTATCCATACACACTCACTACAGGAAACAGTGAAGATAAATGCAGCAACCAGAATCTGCAACACAGCCTGACTCATGTGAGACCTACTAACCCCTTTAACTGCTTAAAGGTGCCTCCAGCACTTTGATTGATAGGCCCTGTACTCAATTTGAAAGCAAAATAAAAGCATACTAGTAGGCCCTACCACAAGATCATTATAACACTAGTCTGTATGACCTACCAGTAAGCCATGACTCTCATACAGGAATATAGTGCTAAAATAAGTAGAACATGTAATAGTAGGAATGAAGATAAAGGCAATATAGGATGTGTACTACCCAAAGCATGTCAGGCAGACTTTTACTGTCCCAATTACTGGATTCCCATACTAGTATAGTGTTAACAGAAACAGCCCTGCTAATTGTTAGCTTGTACCCAATAATGTCAGCTAATGTACATATATGAAAGTATGTATATGTACACACACATATATATATATATATATATATATATATATATATATATATATATATATATATATATATATATCAATACATATGAAATATAGTTGTAGGTGTCAGTATGCATACACACTCACTACAGGGAACAGGTGAGAGAAATGTAGCAACCTGAATTTACAACACAGCATGAAGCATGAGAGACGTACTAACCTTCACACTCACAGAACACTGTCGACAGCATACCAGCATGGTCCACGCCCTTACAATCTGAAAGGGCAATGCCTATCTCACATACCCTTGTATAGCACTGTCCTGAAATCACAGTGAGACATGCAATCAGTACACAACTGGCTGCATGCAATTAGCAAATGCTGCCTTACATTTGGTGCAGAGGCCATCACATGGACCTATGCAGATACCTACAAAAGCATCCAGTACTCACACTCCACACATGCAATACATTCATTGCACAAAACCAACAGAGAAAGAGAGAGAGAGACAGAGAGAGAGAAAAAAAAGAAATAAAGACAGCCAGCAACAAAACCAGCAGCAGCAGCAGCAAACAGCAAGTAGCACCACTGACACAGCAACAGCTGACACAAACACAGGTAATGCAAAGTAGCAGGTTAATTCTGTGTTTACTGTAAAACCTCCAAATGTATCATAGTTCACTCTCTATAGGTATGTCCATGAGATAGGTTGTGTGTACATAGTCCTGATATATGCCACCAGCTGGCAGTGGCTGCAGACGACAACAGGCCCACTCACACACCTCAAGTGCCAGCACCAGCCCCAGCAATGCTGGGTCAGTGCTGTCATCAGGACGCCCCAGGAGACCACGTGCACGTGGCTCTGGACAGTCCCAACAGGGAACTGTGTCCAGTCAACAAACCCCCACTTCCAATGACAGTACCCAGTCTGGGTTAGTACTGGATACGGTCCGTAGCACCCCTGCCAGGCACAGGTACCGTGTCCGTGCCCACAGACACTGATCTGGATGACCTGACAGGTGCAGTCTGTGGCTGTCCACAAAACCCTGTACATGACAGCCATTATGTGGGACTGTGTGCGTGCTTACACACATGCAGAAATTTAACACCTAGGGCAAACACATACACACACACACTGCACCAACACTGGTCCACCCTGTACTGCTGCCCCTCACAAACACACATACACACACATGTCAATTGGTGGTACCAGTGGCTGGCTTGGGCATACCTAACCCACACCCTGTGCATATGATGACACTGTGCCACCTCCTGCATACTACAACATCAGTGCAGGAAAAGGTAAACACGTTGCTGATGCACAGGGTGACTACATAGATGTGTAGAAGTAGTAACATGTTGGTAACTGTTCACTGTTCCACTATGATTGTGTGTATATCCCAGCATTCCTGCTGCAGTAACTGTATGAATGTCCTGAATTGTTATCTGCACCCATACTACTTACCAAAGTGTACCAGCTGCACACCATCACATGCTACCATTGACTATGGGAATGTGCATCATGTGCTGTATTGTAGATTCAGCTATATGTATCTGTTCTGTCACACATGCATTTACACACACCCTGCTACCCCCACACATGCACACGCTCACCTGCCATTTCCATTATTTATTACCCTACATGAGTAGCTGTCAATACATGACAGGTACAAATTTGAAAAGTGCACTATGTGGATTACTACTGATTTCCTCTTCTCTACCTGTACTCACAGGGTGCAGGCAACCCCATTAGTTTAAAAGTGTAATGTGCATCAGGTACTGTGGTACCCTGATTGCCACATCAAACATGTTTTCCATACGGAAATGCACACACAGAAACATCAAACATCCACACACTTGCCACATGCAGGTTTCAAAACACTATCTAGGTATATTCTGGTACATGTGCGTGTTACAGTAGCATGTAGCAGTAGCATGTAGCACTATACTGAGTACTGGCAGTTGTCTGTTGTCATGTTGTTTGTATAGGGTGCTGTCAACATCACTGTTTGTTAAGGGAAATGCGCACCCTGCAGTGCATAGCCCCATTTGGCAAAAGCCACATCCCACCCCCAGCATTGTGCACACACACTAACCCCACTCACACTAAAACACATACTTTCTATTTGCAAGATCCATACCCCTACCTAACTGTGTTATGACACTAGAGAAAGACACATTAGCAGAGTGTGCTATTTGCTTAGTGGGAGAAATCTTTTCTAATGCTGTACTTAGAGGGTGCTGACATCATCTGTGTTTAGGAAGAAGGATGTGCACCCTGTAGTGTGTTCTCCCAGTTGGCAAAAGGCAATTTTCCCTCACAGCATTATGCATACACACAAACCCTACTCATACATTCCCTTTGCAGGATTAAAACCCCTACCTAACTATGTTATGACACTGGAGAAAGACGCATTAGCAGAGCGCGCTATACGAATTACTGAAGAACTTTAATTCAGGTAATATAGTTATAGAGTGCTGACATCATCAGTGTTTCAAAAGGGGAATCTGCATCCTGTAGTGTACTGTCACAGTTGCTAATAGGGGCATTCCCCACACACACATCGATGTGTTTGAGGTTTGCATATGTGGGGGATCCAGTACTCCAGTGTGATTAGTATATGGTTTGATTGCAACAATGAGGGATATACTTCAAGTGGTGAGCATTTTGTACTCATGTTTGTGATGATCAGGTCTAGTATATTTCCCCTCTTGTGGGAATGTTGACTACCTGTTCCATAGCTAAAGAGTTTCTGAACTATGGGAACCCTAGAGTTGGGTATTGTGGCTTGAGTAATGTTCACAGTCTATGTTTGGGTAGTTGACATCACCCAGTATGATGGTGTTTGCAGAGAAATCTATACTCTCCTGTGTCGTCATGAAGGCTGTGTGGGATTCCTGAGTTTGAGAGGGTGATGTAAGAGCTCCTCTGTGTCTCTTTCCATGTGGTCCAGGGAGGTACGTCTCAGGTTGTTCACACCAGCATGGACAATGACTGCCTCATACTTGTACTTGCTGTGGAGTGACCTGAGTGCTTGTGTTATGTGGCATATTCTATCACCTGACAGGTAGCTAAATGTGACCCTCACCTTGCTCAGTCTGGAGGGCGGGACGTCAGTGTGTCTGACTATGGCATCACCTATTATAGGTGTGTCACACATTGTGTTTGGCCTTATGGGCTGTGCCTGTTATGAACACTGGCATTGTGAGGTCTGTGTTGCTTGAGATATGTGTTCATGTGGGATGCAGCGTGTCTGGCCATGTCATTTCTGTCCATGGTCTGGTAAGTATCACCTTTGGTGACATAGGTATTCATATGTCAGCTGGTGAGCATTTGCAGTGTTACCTACTGAAAGTGGTACAGCTTGTTTGTTGTACAATGGAATACATGCAGCCCTGCTTACAGTAGCTATGTTTGCATGCATGTTTCCTTGCAGTTACCCTGGAATACTGATCCGACCTGCGATACAGAGTTACACAGCTTCTGTGGACTCCTAGTGACATCTGCGTAGCTTACTATATGTATGTTCATGTCTCACTTGACAGAATGTCACTGTTTCTCCTGTGCACATGTAGGTTGCCTGTGACACTTTGCATATGACTTACCTGGCATCTGTCCACGTGAGCAGTCATATATGCCACTGCAGGACTCTAAACCTGATGATGTACACACTCAAAACATTCCTCAGCATAGAGAACATCACTATCTGTGCAGTAACAGATACCGGATTCAGGGCTACCAACAGCACTCCAGCACTACCAAGTTATACCTCATACCATGCTTTTCAGGCCCAAAACTTGCACAAAACCACAAAAGGATGGGGTGTATTGATATTCATCCAAGATACCCACACCTCCAGGTTGGTGGCAAAGCACCAAACATCAGAGACTATCCATATGCAGGTAACAATGGGTAAAACTGCCTTCCAGGTTATAGCCTGCTACAGACCACCCTCACAAACACAAGAACTGCACTTGGCCTTCCTGAAAACAGTTGGAAATATGTAGGTCTGTCCATACACCATTATATTGGGTGGGTTAAACTACCCAAACAAAGACTGGGAGCATGACTGTAGCTCCAACACCCTAGCCCACAGATTACTGGAATTTATATACCGATATGCTATGGAACAACTTGTTACCACTCACACAAGAGGGGAAAACATACTGAACCAGATCATCACCAACATGGGGACTCTATGCTCCAGACCAGAAGTGTATCCCTCACTGGTAAGATCAGACCATAAACTAATCTCACTGGATATTCACATTCCCAAGGCCACCCCCTGCACAGAAGAATACAGTCAACAACTCATGTCAAGCATGTTCACACTCCTCATAAATGATGTGGAAACCTTCAAAGCTCCCAGGCCTGTTGAAAATATGGACCAGACTGCAGATACCTGTATAAAGGCATTCTATGGACACATTCAGGAATGCATGGATCATGCAATCCCAAATGAAAGCAAGACCCAATCCTCCAAAGGCAGACGTCCTGTGTGCTGGACACCAGTCATAAACAAACTATACAACAGAAGGATGAAGCTACTACATGATACAACAAACTCCCCAAATGTGAAGGCATCACTGATGAGTATTAGAAGACAACTACAGGCGCTAATAAGATTGTCTAAGGCCATCTTTGAGAGAAGATTCCATAAGACACTGAGGATAATCACAAGGCTTTCTGTAGTTATGTTAGGAACCTGGGTGGTAATACCCAGATATGCTCAGAGGTAGTCCAAGATGTCACACGAAATACCAAACACACAGATATTGCCAACATCCTAGTGGACAGGTTCACTATTCTATTACCTTCTACCCCCCTGCACACCAAAAGGGCAAATATTTCTCCCAGCAGAGTGCTGCCCCCCCTGACATCTCAGATGCTCAGGTAAGAGCTGCCCTCTCCAAAGCAATAAACACTGCATCAATGGGACCAGACAGTGTCCCAGGCTGTGTCCTACATGAACCCCAAGAAGAGCTACACCCAGACATAACACTACTGTTCAATCCCAGCCTTACTACACGATATGTGGCCAAAGAGTGGCGTACAGCAACAGTGGTCTCTCTACATTCAGGTGGTGCCTTAACGGATTCTGGACACTATTCGCCTCATATGTCTGAATAGCTTGGTCTGCAAAGCTATGGCAAGGATCATCATGAACCTCATAAAAATAGATATTGGGGACCTACAGACACGTCATCATACACAGTTTGGCTTTGTTAATGGCAGATCCTGTCTCTCAAACCTGTTTGATTTCTTTGAAACAGTCACCAAGGCCACTGTCAAAGGGAAGGTGGTCTACACAGCCTACCTGGACCTTGCATAAGCCTTTGATACAATATCCCACTTGTGCATTCTAGGGAAGCTCACCAGTGTACATATTAACCCCTATGTCACTACAGATATTACACAGTGGCTCAAGGGCAGAACACACATGTTTAGAATTGCTGGAGCCATGTCAGCCTCAAAACCAGTTACAAGTGGTGTCCCACAAGGCTCAGCCCTGGGATCTGACTTGTTCAGTATATATTTATCAGAGGTGCAGGCCAACATGGAAGTACTGTGGCTGAGCAAGTCGCAGATGACTGCAAACCGGACGCCATAATCAACTCTCCAGCTAACACACGCATCCTCCAAAAGGGCCTCTTGGAAACACACGACTTGTGCCACAGCCATGGCCTCAAGCTGAATGCCAAAAAGTGTATAGTCATCCCCTTTGTCAAAAACAAAGTGACCACAAAGTACCACATATGTGTTAATCCATTAAGTGCAGACAAAGGAATTATGGACCTTGGGGTACACAAGTTGATAGCATTCTCTCATTTGACAACAACATGGCCAAAGTGGTTAGGAAAACATTTTATATAGGCCACATCATCATGAAGGGATTCACATGTAGATCAGGTGAGGACATTGTGCCTCTTTACTCATCCCTCATCATGCCCATAATTGACTACAATGCCCCTGTCGGCATGCACCTTACCAGACACCTGCAGCAACTGGAAAGACCACAAAAGTACCTCGACAAGAGGATCAAAGGGCTCAAACAGATGCCACATACTGACTGGTTAAAGAAACAGCAGCTCTACTCAGTGGCATACTGCCTCTTCATAGGCAATCTGTGCCTGACATATAAAGCCATGTCAAACCCTGACTTAATGGCCATGCTGCACCTCAGAATATCCAGATCCCATCAGGCTACACGCTGGAAAGACTTGAACCTCAGGAGTGATATACATAGGACATGCTGGAGGGACACATTCATAACTCAGAGGCTCCCTTCACTCTGGAATATTATCCCAATAGAGGATAGGCAGAGTCACTCAGTGACTATCTTCAAGAGGGATATTAATGACTGGATGTGACATTGTAGGTTTACCCTGGGTATCACTTATGTGTCACTGTTAGACAGAGGCACAGTATACTAACCTTGGAAAAGGGCATAGCAAGATAGATTTACAATGCATGGTGAAAGCCACACACATTCTGGCTAGGTGTATAAATGCCCTAGGGCAGATAGCCTAGTATGAACCTATGGACCTATGTATCTTGTTCACCATTGGCCCTATGTGCTGTTAATCACCAATGCAATCTCAATACTATGGTAGCATGTGCAAAGGTTAGTTGTCAGTCACCTCTATGGTACAGTTGTGGAATATGTGAGTCATGTAGTAACGTCACAGCTGCCACATGTTCACAGTCAACCCTATCCCCTACCCATGGATGTACAACACATGTATGAGATGGAAACACATGGCCAAACTGTGGACTAAGCACTCTGAACCCAGTACTGGCATAACCTGTCAGGTGGCATGAAATACTACAGTGACTGCAATACCAGTCTGATGTGGACCTACACTGACAGCAATACAAGCACGGAAACACACCGGGCCATTTGTGGAGCCTAAGGATAGCATCCTGCCTGAGTGGCAGACACCTCTGCAGCTGGCACACAGGCATACGTTAGGCCTGAACACAGCACGCATAACACATAGCACACAAATCCTGTGTGCCAAACAAGCACAGTCTGTACAGCTATACAACACTACTGCTGCAGTTGTGTTAGGTACTTTTATTGTCCAGTACAGTGAGGTTATGCCCACCAGGCTGGACAAGGTGAAGGTCACAGTGATATGCTCATGGGGCACTATGGTCCACCACATAACACAAGCATACAGGTCAGTCAGATTCATGGACACATATGACTCAGTCATTGTCCATGCCACTACAGCTGATGTGTGATGTCCCTCACTGGGATACATGATAGGGAACATGGAAGGGCTCACTGAGCAAGTGACACAGGCTGGTAGAACCCTGACCTTGGTTGGCATCAGACCCTCACCAGGAATGCTGACATATTACTGACTGCTAATGAATTACTGTAGCTACAACACCTTAGCTGAACGGTTCTTAGCATGCGGTCACTGCATTGCTATGGAACAACTTCTTACCACTCCCACAACAGGTGAAAACATGCAGCACCTGTTCATCAACAACATGTAGACTATATGCCCCAGACCAGGTGTGTATCCCTCACTACTAGGTTGATAGCATCTACATCTCACACTGTATATACACATCCCACATGCAGCACCTGCACAGAAGACCACAGTCATAATGTTACCCTGTGCAAATACCATGTATTCACATGTGGCAGGCATCACACATGGTAACTATTGAAGGTCACAGGTACATATGTGTATTTGGCAGACACATACATCATGTGTGCATTGCCATAACTGGTTTAATTGATGTCATGCATTATTGTGAGAAACAACCCGCACACATGGGCATTCTGTGTGAGCAAAACACATGTGACATGTCTGGAATCAAAAGCCATAACTAATTGTGATATCGTTTAGAAAGGGGTATGTGCATCCTGTAGTGTGTTTTCCCAGTTGCCAAAAGGGATGTTTCTTTCATACACACTTACCCCCCTTTACACACACGTGGCAATTGCTGGATTCAAATCTCTACCTAACTATGTTATGGTACTAGAGACGGACGCATTAGTGGAGCGCGCTATTCACATTACTGGGAGGTTTCTTTTCCCCTGATATACTTATAGGGTGCTGACATCATCGGTGTTTAGAAAGGGGAATGGGCATCCTGTGGTGTGTTTTCACAGTTGCCAAAAGGGATGTTTTTTTCACACACATACACTAACCCCCTTCCCACACACTTGCTGGATTCAAACCCCTACCTAACTATGTTATGACACTAGTAACAAACGCATTAGCGGAGCGTGCTATTCACATTACTGGGTGCTTTCTTTTCCCCTGATATACTTATAGGGTGCTGACATCATCGGTGTTTACAAAGGGGAATGGGCATCCTGTGGTGTGTTTTCATAGTTGCCAAAAGGGATGTTCCTTTCATACACTTGGCACTTGCTGGATTCAAACTCCTACCTCACTATGTTATGACATTAGAGATGGATGCATTAGCAGAGTGCTCTACTCACAATATTGGGAGATTTATTTTCCCCTGATATACTTATAGGGTGCTGACATCATCAGTGTTTAGAAAGGGGAATGAGCATCCTGTGGTGTGTTTTCACAGTTGCCAAAAGGGATGTTCCTTTCATACACACTTACCCCCCTTCACACACACTTGCCACACGTTGGATTCAAACCCCTACCTAACTATGTTATGACACTAAAGATGGATGTATTAGCAGAGCGCACTATTCAGATTGCTAGGGAAGCCCTTTTCTCCTGATATACTTATAGGGTGCTGACATCATCAGTGTTTAGAAAGGAGAATGAGCATCCTGTGGTGTGTTTTCACAGTTGCTAAGAGGAACATTTGGACTAAGTGTGTGAGCATGCCCAGTTCAGCCTTCCCATGGCATGTTGTGTGAAAGATGTCTCATTTATCAAAGTGTGTGAGCATGCCCAGTGTGAGCTTTCCATATGTTGAACTCTGCAGCCCATCACATTTGTGGATGAGTGTGACCTTCAACAAATATCTCCAGTTTATGGTTGTGTGTTCTGTGCCATGTTGTGTAGTTACTGTCCAACTGCTTTTTGTGTGAACACAATAGGGATTATACTGTGCCTGCAGGTTTTGCATGGGATACTTTGCATACAATTGTCAACATCTGTTCATACTGACCTAACACTGTAGTACTGTATAGTGTAGTGGTTCAGTACTTTCACTGTGGTGGACATTATCCTGGGCTTTAGTCCTATCACTGCTTTACATTTCCATAGTGTGCATGACAGCCTGGTTAGGGTCCAGTTGTGCACATCTGCACAAAGGCGGTGCCTCTACGGACCCTGGTAATTACTGCCCCATAAGCTTAACAAGTCTAGTCTGCAAAGCTATGGAGAGGATCATAATGGAGCTCATAAACAAAGATATAGGGGACATGCAGATATTGGACCCATCCCAGTTTGGCTTGGTCAAGGGCAGATCATGCCTTTTGAACTTGGTCAACTTCTTCAAAACAGTCACTAAGGCCATTGATGAGGGAAAGGCAGTCCATACAGTCTACCTTGACCTTGCAAAGGCTTTCGACACAATTCCCCACTCGGGTATTGTAGAAAAACCTACCAACTTAAATGTGAACCCATATGTCACAAGATGGGTTGCAAACTGGCTTAAAGACAGGACCCACAGGGTTAGAGTTGCTGGCGCTATGTCAGACTCCAAGCCTGTCACAAGTGGTGTCCCACAGGGCTTGGTCCTTGGCCCCCTATTGTTCGTCATCTACTTTTCAGAAGTACAGGCCAACATGGGAGGACTTTGGATGACAAAGTTTGCAGATGACTGCAAACTGGGTGCCATAGTGGACAGTGCATCAGACACGGATATCCTTCAGAAGGGACTCACGGAAACTGATAGCTGGTGCCAGAGCCATGGCCTGAAGTTAAATGCCAAAACATGTATAGTCATACCCTTCGAGAAGAGCAAGGTAACCCCAAGCTACCATATAGGTGGCAATCCTCTAAGCACAGAGGAGGTTATCATGGACCTGGGGACCCAGGTTGACAGTGGCCTTTCTTCTGACACGCACGTTGCTAAAGTGGTTAGAAAGAACTTCTACATTGCCCACCTGATCATGAAGGGATTCACATCCAGATCTAGTGAGGTCATTGTTCCCCTGTACTCTTCACTTATCAGACCAATGATCGAGTACAATGCCCCATTCGGGATGTATCTCACCCGACATCTGCAGCAATTGGAGAGACCCCAAAAGTCCCCCACCAAAAGGATAAAGGGACTCCAACATCTGTCATATGCTGCCAGATTGAAGACACTCCAGCTCTATTCAGTCACATACCGTCTGCTCAGAGGTGACATGTGCCTGACATGCAAGGCCATGTCTAACCAGGAAGTAATGGACATGCTCCACCTCAAAATCTCCAAATCCACCAGCAGGGATATAAGTAGGACATGTTGGAGGGATAGATTTATCACTCAGAGACTCCCTATGCTGTGGAATACAATCCCGGTCCATGTGAGGCAGAGCACCTCGCTGGCTCTGTTCAAGAGGAATCTTGACCTGTGGATGGGAGATCATAGGTTTACCCCGGGGATCGTCTCTGTGTCACTGCTGGACAGAGGCACAACAAACTAATGGGCACAGTATTGTTTCCATATAAGGGGTGGGGTAAGCCACAAAACTCTGGGCTAGGCTTATAACTGCCTTAGGGCAGATAGCCTAGTATAAACCTATGAACCTATGAGCCTATCTGACCATGTTGCATTATGTTCAGATATGAACTACTTACAACAGCCTCATCCAACATCAGTAGTGTATTCCACAACATAGGTGTACATTGGCAAACACTACCGATGTGCCCTAGGCCATTTCTAATGCTAGTCAGAGAGTGTGTTTGTCCTTCAACACATTGTAAGTGTAGTTTGCCATGACATATGTCTTGTTTAGTATACTGTGCCTCTGTCTACCTGTGACATAACATTGATACCCAGGGTAAACCTACCATCTCCCATCCACTCATTAAGATTCCTGTTGAGGAGAATCAACGAGTGACTCTATGGATAACCTGTACTGGTAGTTTACTCATGCGTGGGGGTGGCGTCTGTGTTATGGATAATGCAGTACAGCTAGTCCTATGTATGTCAGTGCTGGGGTTCAGGTCCCTCATGTGCATAGCTCACTGCCATTCAGATTGTACAAGGTGCAGCATGTTCATTGATTCCAGCTTGGACATGGCTTTCTACATCAGGCACAGCTTGCGTCTGGGTGGCCAGCATGGCAGTGTGTGGAGTTGCACTCTGTTTAATCAGGCAACACATTACATGTGTTCAAGCTCTTTGATACTCCTGGTGACGTACTGTTGTGGACTTTACAGTTGATCGAGGTGTCTGCTGAGGTACACCCCACAGGGGCTGTTATGGTCATTTGTAATGCTGATGAAGGATACCTGCAGAACCACAATGACCTCCCCTTATCTAGATGTCATAACCTTCATGATTAGGTTGGTATATGGATTGTTTCTGTTAACACTACAGCCACATGTTTGTCCAATGCAGGATATCTATCACCTTGTGTACCCAGGTCTGTAATTACATGTTAAGTATGTAATGGGTTAACACCTATGTGGTAATTGTTGGTCACTTACTGTATATCCACAGAGGTTGACTATACAGTTTTCTCCATTTAACATGCTGACATGGCTATGGCACCGGTTGTCTGTTTCTATGTGGCCCTTTTGTGGGATGCTTGTGTCAGCTGGAGTGCCAGATATGTTAGGTGGTTTGTAGTCCTCTGCAAACATGTTCAGGCACAGTCCTTACATGTTGGCCTGTACCTATGGGGCATATATACCAGACGGGGAAGATCCCAGGACCAAGCTTTGTGGGATACCTGTTATATGTGGTTTGTAGTCTGACATGGCTGAAGCATGTCTGACCATGTCAGTTCTGTCGTTGGTCTGGTTTGCAACCCCTCTAGTGACATTGGGGTGTATATATAAGCTGGTGAGCATATCTATATTGAACACATAGGGTATTGTATGGAAGGCTTTGCAAGGTCCAGCTACACTGTGTGGACCACATTGCCCTCATCAGTGACCTCAATTACTGTTTCAACTGAGTCACACATGTTTAGGGGCGGGGTCTGCACTTCATAAACCCACACTGGGTAGGGTCGGGTGTCAATAGATCCCCAATATTGTTATGTCTGCAGTACATGCTGATCCTTTCCATAGCTGTGCAGACCAAGCTTCTCAGGATTCTGTGGTGGTTGTTTTTGGTATCCATTCAGGTGACACCTTTCTTGAGAACAACCACTGTTGTTGTACACTGCTCTTTGGGTACATATCCTGTGGTAAGGCTGACATAATGTCAGGGAGGCAGCAGTCTGCTGGGAAAGATATTTTGCATTATGAAGGGGGGGGGGGTTTCACTGCACCTGTCAGGATGTATGTTGGCAATACGTGTGTGTGTTTGGTATGTTGTTTGTAATATTTGTGTGATCCAGAGCATATCCGGGAATTCACAACACACTTACTACCATGAGTTGCAGCAGCCTTGGGGTTATCCTTAGTGTCCTGTACAATTTGTATCATAATAGGTTTATAGGTTCATACTAGGCTATCCACCCTAGGGCATTTGTAAGCCTAGCCACAGTGTGTGTGGCTTTTGCCACCCATTGCTATGTGAATATTATGGCCATTTATGATTTACTTAGCTGTGCCTCTGTCTGGACATGACACAGTAAAGACCTCCAGTGTACATCTACAATTATCCATCCATTTTGCTAACTTCCTGTTGAAGAGTGTCAGTGAGGGGCTCTGCCTAACATGTAGTGGTATTCTGTTCCAGGGTGTGGAGAGACTCAGGGTTAGGTATCTGTCCCTCCAGCACATCCTATTTGATTATGTGTTAAGGTTGACATCTCTGACTCACACAGCTCCGATGGCTTTGAGTTTTCTGGGGTGGAGCATGTCCATTACTTCTGTGTTGGACATGGACTTGTACAACAGACATACAATGCCTCTGTGTAGGCAGTATGTGACTGCATTCAGCTGTGGTGTCTACAGCCAGGCAGCATATGAGATATATTTGAGACCCTTTCTGACTCTTGCTGAGGTACCTTTGAGGTCTTTCTAACTGCTGCAGGTGCCAGGTAATGTACATCCCAAATGAGGCATTGTATTACAATATGGTCTGATAGGGGAACAGTATAGGGGCACAATGACCTTTGTTGACGTAGATGTGAATCCTTTCATGATACAGTGTCCAATATAGACAGTCTTCCTAGACAAATTGGCGATGTGACTGTCACATAACAGGTGACTGTCCACTTGTGTCACTAGGTCCCTGATTACTCCTTCCACACATAATGGTTTACCACCTATGTGGTAATTTGTGTGTACCTTGTTTTGTATTTGGTGGTACATTCATAATGTCCACTGTCTTCAGGACAGTGGGGTGGGGTCCCTGTGTATGAGAGTGTGGTCTGTAGCATGCTACAGACTGTACAGCAGTCTTGCCTATGGTTAGTTGCACATGGGTGGACTGCAATGACATAAGCATTGTCAGTTAACTGGACGTATGGGTGTCTGTGCTGAATATGGATACTCACCCTCCTTTTATGTTTTGTTACAGGTTTTGTGGCCATAACACATGATATGTGGTATTACCTGGTAGTGCTGGTGTGCTGTCTTGAGGCTTGCAGCAGGTTTCTATCACTGGACAGACATCAATGTTCGCTATACTGGGGAGGGCCTCAGGAGCATGCATATTGAGGTTTACACAACTGGCATTGATCAGCATTACCCTTCTGTTTCTTTCCAGTTTTGTTTTCTATGGGGGTGGGTTGGTCTTTTCAGCCTTGCCTACGAAAGGATCTCTGTAGGTTGCAAAAGCCTTAGGCAATATCCAGACGCTCATGGGTAACAGGTGCAAGCCATCCCTGGAACAGCAGCATGTCTCACTATGGAGTCACCTATTACAACTGTATCAGGCATGTTGCTTCCCTTCTGTCCTGTGACTGTTTGGCACACCAGCTTTGTGTACTATGTGTTACATGTGCTATGTCTGGAGGTTGTTTTATTGGGTGTCTGCTTTGGAGGCTTGTGTTGGTGTTGTGTGTTTGTAATTAGGGCCTCTGGGAATGTTTTTGTGTTTATGTGTTTTGTTTACAGTCGTTGTAGGTCTATGTGGGACTGGGTTTGTGGTGTATGTGGTTACCTTGTCCTCCTGACTAGTTTTGACAGTACTGATTTGGGGGTGCTCAGGCTCCGGTTTGGCTACCTGGTTGTGTCTATCACATACATTTGTATTTATTGGGGTGAGTTGTTGTGTGTGTACTTGGGACAGGTGTCACATTGCCACTGGATTCACAGATTCTACTTGTTTTGCCTGGCCTTAGTGGATTGTATGTGTGGACACATTTTATTGCCATACTAGTGATCACTGATTACTTCACCTTTTATGTTTGATCTATCATGTGGTAGCTTCCTCATTCTCTTCAATGGTTTAGTAATTTCTGGAGTCCAGCATGCCAGATGCCTGGGTATATGGCATTGTGTCTTGTTGTTTGTGATTGCAGACTCCAAGCACTCTTGGCTGTGTTCATGGTATGCCTGTATAACATGTTCTGCAGTGTGTCCCATATTCTGGACCTGCACAGGGCTTTTCACGGATTCCACATTGGTTTGTAGGGGTGCAAGCTATGCATTATACATGTGTTTCACTGTGGTAATCTGGCCAGGGACTGGGGTCGGGATGTGTAACTACAGTGTGATTACTCTATGGTCTGTTCTTACCAGTGAGGGATACACTTCTCATCTTGACATCCAGTACACATATTTCTGATTATCACATCCAGTATGCTTACCCCTCTTGTGGAAGTGTTACATTTTGCATGTCCATTTTGTTTGATGGATTCTGGGAAATTGTCTACACTTGTGTCAGTGCTAGTATAATACAAAGAGTATAGTGACAAACATCTCAAAAGCTGACTTCACACTTCTTCGGACTGAGATGGTATCCGTTAAGCCCACTGGGCCAGTGGAAACCACAACACACAATGGTGACTCCTTCACAGACGCTTTCTACGGACATCTCCGAGAAAGCATGGACCATGCAATCACAAATAAAAACAAGACCCTCTCCACCAAGGGAAAGTGGCCTGTCTGGTGGACCCCAGCCATAAACAAACTGTATAACAGATGAAGGATACTAATGCAAGACAGAGCTACATCTCCTAAAGGGAAGGCAGCTGTGATCAGCACTAGTAAAAAGCTACATTCTCTCATAAAGACATCCAAGGTCAACTTGGAGACATAAATCACCAAAGACAATGAAGATAATCACACTGCCTTCTTCAGTTATGTCAGAAACCTGGGTGGGAACCCTCAGATATGCTCAGAGTTGGTACACAACAACATATATTTCAGTGACCTGACAGATATTGGCAACATTCTGGCAGAAAGGTTCAGTGCAATTTTCCCCCTCCCTCACCCCCAAAAGAAGATAGTTATCACAGCTGAATGTAACCTCACTGTCATCTCGGATGTCCCTGTGAGAGCCGCACTCAGCAAAGACAAGTACACAGCATCAATGGGACCTGGTGGTATCCCCAGTTGCATGCTATGTGAACTCCAGAAGGAGCTAAACCCGTATATACAAATGCTATTTAACCTTAGCTTTGCTACAGGATATGTACCTGAACACTGGCGTACAGCAACAGTGGTCCCACTCCACAAAGGAGATGCCTCAACAGACCCTGGCAACTACCACCACACAAGCTTAACCAGCCTTGTCTGCAAAGCTATGGGAAGAGTCATTATGGAGCTTTTAAACAGAGACATTGGTGACCTACAGACTCTTGATCCCACCCAGTTCAGCTTTGTACAGGGCAGATCCTGCCTTTTGCACCTAGTTGACTATTTTGAAACTGTCAGTAGGGCCATTGATGAGGGCTACGCAGTCCACACAGCCTACCTGCACTTGGCTAAGGCCTTTGACACAATACCCCACTCAGGCATCATAGACAAGCTCAACAGCTGAAATATAACACCATATGTCACAGGATAGGTTGCAAAATGGCTAAGAAACAGGACCCATAAAGTCGACATTGCAGGTGCCTTGTCAGATTCAAAGCCAGTCACAAGTGGTGTCCCACAAGGATCTGTCCTGGGACCCCTCTTATTTGGAATTTACTTTTCAGATGTGAAAGCAAACATAGGAGGGTTGTGGCTGACAAAGTTTGCAGATGACTGCAACCTAGGCACCATAGTGAATACATCAGCCGGCACACACATCCTACACAATGCTGTCACAAAGACAGATAGCTGGTGCCGGAATCATGGCCTGAAACTGAATGCAACTGATCTGTAGTCATCCCCTTTGGGAGGAGCAAAGTACCCACAAATCAATACATAGACAGCAACCCACTGAGTACAGAAAACAAATCAGACACCTGGGGACACATGTAGATAGTGACATCTCGTTTGACACCCATGTTGCCAAAGTGGTTAGAAAGACTTTCTATCTTGCCCACCTTATCATGAAGGGTTTTCCATCCAGATCAAAGGAGGTCATTGTACCACTATACTTCTCCCTTATCAGGCCCATGATTAAATACAAAGCCCCATTTGGTATGTACCTCACCCAGCACTTGCAACAGCTGGAGAGACCCCAAAAGTACCTTACCAAGAAGATCAGGGGTCTGCAACACATGTCATATGCTTCCAGACTAAAGGAAATCCAGCTTTATTCAGTAGCATACCGCATACTTACAGGTGACCTATGCCTGACATACAAGACCATGTACAATCAGGATTTGGTGGACATGCTCCACTGCAAGCAATCCAAATCCACCAGAATCATGAGAGCTAAAGATTTGAACCTCAGCACATACATGTATAGGACATGCTGGAGGGACAGAGTCATAACTCAGAGGCTTCTCACACTCTAGCAGAGTATCCCAGTTCATGTTAGACAGAGTCCCTCACTGACTCTCTTCAAGAGAAATCTGGACAACTGGATGTGAGATTGTAGGTTTACCCCAGGGGGTCCTCCCTGTGTCACTACTAGACAGAGGCACAGTCAAGTTATTCGATTATGTAAGGGGGTCATAATGTGTCACTACTAAGTCAGAGGCACAATATTCGGAATCTATTCTGTACACTTATTACCACTATAAGGGGTGGCAATAGCCACATCACTATGGCTAGGCTTATAAATGCACTAGGGCAGATAGCCTAGTAGTAAACTATGAAACTATGAAACTATGGTGTATGTGTAGGTATTGTCAGTCAAGCAATATAATGTGGTTTGGGGGGCTTGATATCTTCCTGTATTCCAACATTTTTTGTCTATTCCTTCTAGCATGTCAAGGGATCAGTTGCTAGTGTCCTCTCCTGCTCAGCTGGTGAACCTGGGAATATTGAGGCAATGTTACAATTGCCTCATGTACACAGACAACCCTCTCCTTCTCCCACAAAATACAAATACATGCGAGAGATGCAACTATATAGCCAAACTGGAGGCTGAGCTCTCTCAACATAGGACTGGCAAGACCAGAGAGGAGGAGAAGGTAACCACACACACCACAAACCCAGTGTCACATAGCACTATCACAACTTCAAATCATATACATAAACACACAAAGACATACTCGGAGGCTCTGATCAGAAATCTACCAAAACAGCAGAGGCCACCAAAGCAGACACCCAAACAACTGCCTCCACAGGGCACAGCACATGCAACACATAGACCACAGAGTCAGTGTGCCAAACAGTCACAGCCCTTAAGGCCAAACACAATGCCAGACACACTCGTCATAGGTGACTCCATAGTCAGACACACTGATGTCCCGCTCACCAGATTGAGTAAGGAGAAGGTCACAGTAAGCTGCCTATCAGGCGCTGGAATCGACCACATAATGCAAGCACTCAGGTCACTCAACTGCAAGTACAAGTATGACTCAGTCATTGTCCATGCTGGTGTGAACGACCTGAGACGTACCTCCCTGGACTACATGAAAAGAGACATAGAGAAGCTCTCTGATTATGTAGCCCAGGCAGGTATGACCCTGACCTTGAGCAGTATCCTACCTTCACCAAGAATGATGCCACAATACAGAGACAAGATTATCAGCTGTAATAATTGGCTTAAACTATGGTGTCAGTCAAAGGGGATCCAATGTCTGTCTGCCTGGGATGACATGCTGGACAAGCCATGCTGATTCGCAAGGGACGGCTTGCACCTGTCACCCCTGGGCTTCCGGATTTTGGCTAAGGCTCTTGCCACCCCCATTGTGCCTTTTTTAGGCAAGGCTCAGATTCTAAACCTACCACCCTAGAACACAAAAAAGGAAAAAAACTAAGGGTAATGCTGCTCAATGCCAGAAGTTTCAACCTCAAGATGCACGCACTCGAAGCCCTTCTCAGTATGGAGAACATCGATGTCTGTGCTGTGAATGAAACCTGGTTCAAGGCTCCTGACAGCACACTGGCACTATCAGGTGTTACCTCATATCATGCGTTCCGGCCCCAAAATCCGGACAACACCAAGAAAGGAGGGTGGGTGTCCATATTCATCAAGGACACCCTCACCTCAAGGTTGGTGGCAACGAGCGATGCATCGGAGACCATCCAGGTGCAATTAACCGTAGGCAAGACTGCTCTGCAGTTTGTAGCATGTTACAGGCCACCCTCTCAAACTCAGGAACCTCACACAGCTTTCCTGAAAACACTGGAGGGGATAAATGTATCTCCAAACACCATCATACTGGGTGATTTCAACTATCCAAATATAGACTGGGATCACTACTCAAGCCCCAACACTCTAGCCCAAAGGTTCCTTGAGTTCATAAACTCAAATGCCATGGAACAACTAGTCACCATCCCCACAAGAGGAGACAACATACTAGATCTCATCATCATGAACATGGGGTCACAATGTTCAACACCAGAAGTATACCCATCATTGGTGAGATCAGATCATAAACTAATCTCACTGGAAGTCCACATCCCACCCCACCCCAGATAAAAAGACCACAGTGAAGAACTTCTCAAAAGCCGACTTCACACTTCTAAAGACTGGTGTGGTCTCTTTCAAGGCCCCCAAGCCAGCGGAAACCATTACCCAAGCCGCTGAATCACTTACAAATGCCTTCTACCAGCACCTCCAGGACTGCATGGATCAGGCAATCCCAAACAAAACAAAGACTCTTTGTACCAAAGGCAAGCGTCCAGTCTGGTGGACCCCAGCCATAAACAAGCTCTACAACAAAAGGAAGGAGCTACTACAAGATAGAGCAAAATCCGTAGAAAAGAAGACACCCCTGCTCATTATAAGTACAAAACTGAGATCTCTCATAAAATCATCCAAGGCAAATTTTGAAAGAAAAATGCTAAGGACTCAAAAGACAATCATGAGGCCTTTTTTAGCTATGTTAGAAACCTGGGAGGAAACTCCCAGATATGCTCAGAATTAGTTCAAAATGATGTAAAAATCACTGAACCTACAGACATTGCCAACATACTGGCTGACAGGTTCAGTGCAGATTCTCCCAAAGGAGAGATATCTATACCAGAGGATTGTAGCCCCCCAAACATCTCAAATGCTCAGGTGAGAACTGCTCTATCCAAGGCAACAAACACAGCATCCATGGGAAAAGATGGTGTCCACAGTTGTGTGCTCCACAAACTCAATGAGGAATTAAAACCCACAGTTAGGGCAGCTGTTTAATCTTAGCCTCACCTCAGGATACGTACCCAAGGAGTGGCGTATGGCAACGGTGGTCCCACTTCACAAAGGAGGTGCCTCCACCGACCCCGGAAACTACCGTCCCATCAGCTTGACAAGACTGGTCTGCAAAGCTATGGAGAGGATCATAATGGAACTCATAAATGAAGACATAGGGGACTTGCAGACTTTGGATCCAACCCAGTTTGGCTTTGTCAAGGGCAGATCATGCCTTTTAAACTCGGTTGACTTTTTCGAAACAGTCACCAAGGCCATTGACGAGGGCAAGGCAGTCCACACAGCCTACCTTGACCTGGCAAAGGCTTTCAACACAATACCACACTCGGGTATCATTGAAAAACTCACCAGCTTAAATGTAAACCCATACGTCACAAGATGGGTTGCAAACTGGCTAAGTGACAGAACCCACAGGGTCAGAGTTGCTGGTGCCATGTCACACTCCAAGCCTGTCACAAGTGGTGTCCCACAGGGCTCAGTCCTGGGCCCACTTTTGTTCGGCATCTACTTTTCAGAAGTACAAGCAGACACAGGAGGAATATGGCTGACAACGTTTGCAGATGACTGCAAACTGGGAACCATAGTTGAAAACCCATCTGACACAGACGTCCTTCAGAAGGGTCTCATAGAAATGGATAACTGGTGCCAGAGCCATGGCCTAAAGTTAAACACTAAACAATGCATAGTCATACCCTTCGGGAAAAACAAGGTTATCCCTAGTTACCATATAGGTGGAAATCCTCTAAGCACAGAAAAGGTTATCAGGGATCTGGGCACCCAAGTTGACAGTAACCTTTCGTTTGACACTCACGTTGCCAAAGTAGTTAGGAAGACCTTCTACATTGCCCACCTGATCATGCAGGGATTCACATCTAGATCAAGGGGGGGGTCATTGTTCCTCTGTACTCATCATTCATCAGACCAATGATTGAGTAGAATGCCCCATTCGGAATGTATCTGACCCGACACCTGCAGCAATTGGAAAGGCCCCAAATATTCCTCACCAGAAGGATAAAGGGTCTCAAAAATATGTCTTATGCTGCCCGACTGAAGGAACTCCAGCTCTATTCAGTCGCTTACCATCTGCTCAGAGGTGACCTGTGCCTGACATACAAGGCCATGTCCAACCTGGAATTAATGAACATGCTTCACCTCAAAACCTCCAAATCCATCAGAACTACAAGGGCAAGAGACTTAAACCTCAACACGGCTATTAATAGGACGTGCTGGAGGGACAGATTCATCACCCAGAGACTCCCTATGCTGTGGAACAACATCCCGGTACATGTGGGGCAGAGCACCTCACTGGCTTTGTTCAAGAGAAATCTTGACCAATGGATGGCAGATCGCAGGTATACTCCAGGGATAACCTCAGTGTCACTGCTTGACAGAGGCACAGCAAAATAATGGGCATATTATCCTTCAAACTAAAGGGGTGGCAGAAGCCACAAAACTCTGGGCTAGGCTTATAAATGCCCTAGGGCAGATAGCCTAGTATGAACCTATGAACCTATGAACATAGGCCTGGTGTGGTTCCTGCTATTAGGACAGTGGTCTGCAGCAAGCTATATAGTAGTAGGCAGTTTTAGCCATTGGTATTTGACCATGGCTAATCCATGTTGCTTCTTGTTGTGGTACCAACATGGGGGTGTGGTTATCCATGACATTTATTGCTAGTCACCCTCGTTTTGTAGCCTGTTCCATGTTTTTGCAGCTGTACATCACTGTATGAGGTGTGACCTGGTAGTGTTAGGGTGCTGATGTGGGCTTTGACCCAGTTTTCTATTACAGCACTGATATCTACATTCTCTATACTGTATGCGTTTACACTGCACACATCTTGCTGTTTATACTTCTGGCATTGGGTAGCATTACATCTAGGTTCCTATCCCTTGTGGTACCTATGAAGGTGGGTTTGTGTTTTTGTGGTTTATGATTGGTGAGGGTGGATGTTAGTCAGGGTCCTCAGGTGTGCATATAGTACATGGTGTTACATTACTTAACACATGGCATTCATGCCTCAGGTGGTGCTGCAGGGCTGCCTCTGTCGGATGCACATACTACACTCCCTGTACATGTTTGGAAGCAGGTTGTGTCAGGTTAGGCATCCCTGTTCATAGGTTTATAGGTTCATAGGTTCATACTAGGCTATCTGCCCAAGGGCATTTACAAGCCTAGCCCATAGTTTTGTGGCTTACGCCACCCCTTTAGTATGGGGAACTATACCCATTATTTTGCTGTGCCTCTGTCGAGCAGTGACACTGAGGTAATCCCTGGGGTATATCTGCGATCTCCCATCCATTGGTCAAGATTTCTCTTGAACAAGGCCAGCGAGGTGCTCTGCCTCACATATACCGGGATTTTGTTCCACAGCATAGAGAGTCTTTGGGTGATGAATCTATCCCTCCAGCACGTCCTATTAATAGCCGTGTCGAGGTTTAAGTCTCCCGCCTTGTGGCTCTGATGGATCTAGATTTTTGAGGTGAAGCATATTCATCAAATCTGGGTTTGACATGGCCTTGTATGTTAGGCAAAGGTCACCTCTGAGCAAGCGTGGCGACTGAATAGAGCTGGAGTTCTTTCAGTCGGGCAGCATAGGACAGATTTTTGAGACCCTTTATCCTTTTGGTGAGGAACTTTTGTGGCCTCCAGCTGCTGCAAGTGTCGGGTCAGATACATTCGAATGGGGCATTGTACTCAATCATTGGTCTGATGAGTGATGAGTAGAGGGAGACAATGACCTCCCTTGATCTAGATGAGAATCCCTTCATGATAAGGTGGGCAATGTAGAAGGTCTTCCTAACTACTTTAGCTACATGGGTGTCGAATGACAGACTACTATCAACCTGGGTCCCCAGGTCCCTGATAACTTCTTCTGTGCTCAGTGGATTGCCACCTATTTGGTAGCTAGGGGTAACCTTGTTTTTCCCGAAGGGTATGACTATGCATTTTTGGCATTTAACTTTAGGCCATGGCTCTGGCACCAGTTATCCATTTCTGTGAGACCCTTCTGAAGGATATCTGTGTCAGATGTGTTTTCTACTATGGCCCAGTTTGCAGTCATCTGCAAACTTTGTCAGCCATAACCCTCCTGTGTTTGCTTGTACTTCGGAGAAGTAGATGCCAAACAAGAGTGGGCCTAGGACTGAGCCCTGTGGGACACCACTTGTGACAGGCTTTGAGTCTGACATGGCGCCAGCAACTCTGACCCTGTGGGTTCTGTCACTCAGCCAGTTTGCAACCCATCTTGTGATGTATGGGTTAATATTTAAGCTGATGAGTTTTTCAATGATACCCGAGTGGGGTATTGTATCAAGGCCTTCGCCAGATCGAGGTAGGCTGTATGGACTGCCTTTCCCTCATCAATGGCTTTGGTGACTGTTTTGAAAAAGTCAACCAAGTTTAAAAGGCATGATCTGCCTTTGACAAAGCCAAACTGGGTTGGATCCAAAGTCTGCAAATTCCCTATGTCTTTATTTATGAGGTCCATTATGATCCTCTCCATGGCTTTGCAGATAAGGCTTGTCAAGCTAATGGGCGGGTAATTTGCTGGGTCGGCGGAGGCACCGCCTCTGTGGAGTGGGTCCACAGTTGCAGTGCGCCACTCCTGGGTGCGTATCCAGAGGTAAGGCTCTGATTAAACAGCTGTCCTAGCTGTGGGTTTAATTCCTCATTGAGTTCGTGGAGCACACAGCCGGGGACACCATCAGGTCCCATGGATGCTGTGTTTTTGCTTTGAGAGAGCTGTTCTCACTTGGGCGTTGGAGATGTTTGGGGGGCTGCAATCATTTGGTATAGATATCTCTCCTTTTGGGGGGGAGGGGGGAGAAGTTTGCACTGAACCTGTCAGCCAGTATGTTGGCAATGTCCGTAGGATCAGTAATCTTCACATCATTTTGAACTAGTTCTGAGCATATCTGGGAGTTTCCTCCCAGGTTTCTAACATAGCTAAAGAAGGCCTTATGATTGTCTTTTGAGTCTTTAGCTATTTTTCTCTCAAAATTTGCTTTGGATGATTTTATGAGAGCTCTTAGTTTTTTACTTATAGTGATCAAGGGTGTCTTACCTTTTAAGGATTTTGCCTTGTTACTATATGAGTGAGTCGGAGGGGGTATCAGTCCCAGTGTTCCTACTGAGCCAGTGTATGTGCTATGCATTGCCTCTTTGCCAAGGCCAGGGCATACTGGGCACTCCTCCTTCTGCCTACTGGGGCAAGGTCAGGTTGTTCCTCCTCCGAGTCACCCTCTGCCTGTGGTGGCCTTGGCAATGGTAGGGGTATGTTTGGCCCAGCCCTATGCTGGTCCTGCTGCAGCTGTTTCCGCAGGATCATATTATGTAGCATAGCACATATCATGATCATTTGGGTACATGTAGTTGGTGTGTACTGCAAGGCTCCACCAGATGTGTCCAGACACCGGAACCGTGACTTGAGCAGCCCAAACACACGCTCTATGACATTACGTGTTTGTGCGTGTGCCTCATTATGGCGTTCCTGTTCAGGTGTGTGTGCATTTCTGATGGGTGTCATCAGCCACGGCTCAAGTGCATAACCTGCATCCCCCACTAGGTGTCCGTGTGGGAAGTCCCCACTGGCAAATGATTGGTACAGCTGCGTCAGATTCCAGATGTGGGAATCGTGGTAGCTCCCAGGGCAGCCAGCACACACATTCATTATTAAGCCCTGGGCATCACACACGACCTGGCAGTTGATGGAGGGGAATCCCTTGCAGTTAATATAGGCTCTACCCCGCTCACCGACTGGTGCTTTGATGCGTATGTGCGTGCAGTCTATTGCACCCAGTACCTCAAGGTATCCCGCTATTTGCTGGAAGAGACGCATATTGCTGGCCAATACCTCACGGGCATTGGGGAAATATACATGATCACCGACATGTGCTGACATGGCATCCAGGAACTGGTGCAGTACCCTGAAGGCTGATGCCTGTGATATCCCCATCATATCACCAGTTGGTCTCTGGAAGGTACCTGTTGCTAGTATTCTTAGGCCAACACATACCTTGGTTTCCACTGGGATGGGTTCCCCTCTGTTGGTTCTGTGTGTGAGACGTGGCCTGCACAGCTCAACAATTTGCTGCAGAAGGTCTCTGTCCACTCTGTAGTGCTCTACTATCTCCAGCTCATGTAACCCATGGTAGGTGACCCTGGGCCTGTATATTCTCCTCCTTCTCCTCACTCTGGGTTGTCTGTCAGCATCTGCATTGTCACCACCCTCAGCAATTTGCCTATGCCTGATTATAACAGCTATGGCAGCCCCTAGCATTTCTGCTCAGAGTTCAGCTTTTTTCAGTTTTCAATTCTGATAGCTTACTCCTTTCTTGCAGTATCTCTTGTGAGAAACAGCCTGCACTGCTGTTTGAAGTGTTTTAAGTACTTGGTTGGGCTTCTAGTCTGCCTGTGTAATTGCCTGCTTCCAATTGTTTCCACCAATTAACTCCAGCAGTATCCTCTGGCAGCTTCCCTGTAATCTGGTTGTTTCCTTTTTCCTTTCTGTTTCCTCAAGGGGAGCAATGTGCACACCAGAATAAGCACGCTCACAGTGACTTAAACGCGCGCACACATCCTTACACAGTTTGAACTAGGCTGATTCATGGTAAAACGCACGCACACAGCCTTATACATCAGGCAACAGGCTTCCTGCTGTTTACATTGCCTTCCACACGTGCACGCCCGCGCAAACCGTTGTAAACGGTTTGCAACACGCTCCCACATGTTGAACCTGCCTTACATGCGCATGCACGTATATCAAGAAAGTTTGAGTGTAGGGATAGTGTGCACCCTCTATTTCTTGACTTTCCTAGTGTTCTGTTGGGACACACCTCTCTCCCTGATGTCTGTCTGTCATCTGTCACGTTACATTGCCCTCCAATCTGATACATTTATTTCTATCATTCCCCCCCGTGATGTCACCTACCTCTTACTCTGTTCCTCCCCCTTCTGTAACTCTTACACTACTCGGAAAGTGCTCATTACCTATGTGGCAGTGTGATTCAGTATTGTAACCCTCATTTACATAGGATTGCCTAGTAATGCTTAGTTACATTTCTTACACGGAGCTTCCCCCCCTTGGCAACCACTACACGGAGGCCATATTGTTTTTGGTCTGCTAGTCCCTGTCATTCCATGTAATACATTAAACCCACAATTGTGGGCTTATAAGCTTCGGTTTTCAGTTTTAGGCAGCACACCCCGTTTGCGTGGGTGTGCGCTGCAGTTACACATGAAAATCCCACGAAAAAAAAAAGTTATTTAAAATACTTTTGCAACACTTTTTAATGCCAATGGCCACATATTTGGCCATTGGCATGCTAAATGAAACATATGCACCCTTTATTTGGAGCTGACATAGCTCCGTTGTCAATTTTGCAGAAATGTACTCAGTTGTCAGCTGAGTACATTTCTGCAGCTAACACGTCCGTTACACGGACTGGCTTAGGCTTCTTGGATCGCTCAAATACCTAATTTGCATATCTTTGAGCTGCAAATGAGGTATTGAGCATTTCCACTCCCAGTCCGTGTAAGAGACGTGTTAGCTGTCTCTTACATGGAGGTTTGGGCTGTTCCTGGATCGGGAGGCTTACCCGGAGGCTTACACTACTCTTAAACTCCGTGTAAGCCTTCGTGAATCCTGCCCATTGACTTTTCCAGGAGACTGTTGGGAACTGAAGAAGCTCAAAGACTGGAATCATCAGGGTTTAACAAATCTTGTGTTTTTCCAATAATGATATCAGTGTAGTTTGTGACTTGTTATGAGAAAGAGCGGGCTTTACTGTAACTGCCATGAGCTGGTAAAAAGATAACTGTTGACGGTCACACATTGTTTGTGCATGATAATTACTCAGAAACAACCATGCAGCAAAGGGTGCTGATTTTGCCTAACATAATAGATAGTCAGTGGTCTGACTTAGAATTACCATTCCAGAAAGTAGCCTTTACAGAAGTTTTGAATGGCAATTTCTCAGCTAAGATCTAACTGTTTACCTCAGATGAGTCAAAGATGTACAGGTTGCAAGGATTACTGAAATCTGTGGTGACAGAATTAGATATGGGTATTACTCCCTTAAATTATCTCCCAGCCAGACACGCACACATTCATACACATACACATAAACACACACACACACACACACCCACACACGCACACACACACACACACACACACACACACACACACACACACACACACACACACACACACACACACACACACACACACAGTTACTCACACATGCCACCCCTCACACACACACACTCACTCACATACTTCCCAACCCTACATTGTTCTCCAGTACTTACCTCTTCCATGATGGCTAAACATGGCCTTTGGCTGTGTTCACTACTGTGATGCAGTAGGGGTGGCCATGCTAGTCTTTGAATTGCTCAGTGTACATTGAAGCCTTCCATGAGACAGTTCTGGTGGAAAGAGCACACGGCTAGTTAACATATACTTGTCATCAGTCTGCCACATTTGCCTGCAGTATGGCCACAGAGACAGCCTGATGATGTGCTGCATGTTTTTGTGCTAGAGCATTATGTTAGGGCTGTCTATGAATTCCAAAAGGCTAAACCTCATGGTAACCTTTATGTATTTTCTCCATTGTCTTTAGACTTTTGAAATGGGAAATGATTGATACAAAGAACCTGAAAATGAGGAACATAAAGCCACTGGTACACATACACTGGAAAATATACAATGAAAAGTAACAGGCTGTTTGGTTACTTGAAAAGACTGTGGACTTTGGGAAATCTTTGTTTTGTTAGCCAAGTGAGAGAAAGGAATAGTGATTTCCAGCAACTATATGTTTAATGTTTATTGATTGTCTCTTTTGTTTTGCAATGCAGCTGTTCATTAAATGTGTGGACTCACATAATGAAGCATCATTAAAGGGGACCCAATTCTATATGACAAATGCAGACGTGATTTTACTGAATCAGCATGTGTTAGTTATATTTAAATCTGTTGTGAATCTACAAGTGTATTTATGTTAAAGATGGAGATTGGGAGGTAGCCAAGCATTGTAAATGAATTTATATTGGGCTATGCTCATGGCTGCAATAAAGCAAAAGTTCTGTTTTGTCAACATTTCATAATGCTTTTAACTCAGTGGCCTGTTTTATATGTTATAATTGTATTACTGTTCTTAAATCCCCGTTTTGTAGATGTTCTGTTACAAATGCTTTGCTTGATAGGTTAATCACAGGGTGTTACCATTGTAGAAATAATTATGTTAAAAATGTTTAGATATGTTGTTTTTGTTAAGGATAAGCATGCATGTTCATGGAATAACAGCATTCCAAGGGCACTTTGAAAGGGACAGTTGGACAGTTTATATTTCACAAAGTTTAAAACTCACTAGTGTCTGTACATGATTGTGTATAATGCCAATATTATTTGTCGACAAATTGATGTTTTAATGGATTGTCTTACACGGTTTTTCTTGTTATGAGGGATCTTTAAGTCTACTGCAAATGCAGAAATATTAATATATAATATTTTATATGAAGTTCAGGTTATGTTACTCTATCCAAAGCTAAGTTGATATGTTCCAGAATATGAATAGTAATATTTCAAAGATACTTTGCAAGGAAAAAGCTGCTAATTTGATAATAAAACGGTGTATATTTATAGCACATTTATACAAAATTATTTTCTTTGAACAGACAATTGTGAGAATTTAATAATCTCATGATGCAAATGATGGTTATACTTGTTTGTTTTATGATGTAGTTTCTAAATGTTTATTGTACTATATGCAGTCTGATCTGATATGAAGGACACATTTAGAAGATAATTTTTGATATTTTTGCACCCACTATCTCCTGACCATCAGTCATTTCCTGGTGTACTAGCCCACTGTTTTCCATCATCAGGGAGAAGGCTGACCAAGAGGGGCCATCACTGTGGCACCCATCAAAGGCCATTTGTTTCTTTTTTCCCTTTCTGGCCTATCCCAGCTGTAGATGCTCAGTACATGCCCTACAAGTGGCATGCATGCAATGGACAAGGACATCAGCAAGAGCAAGTCACTCATGTTTTTTTTTTTTTTTTTTTTTTTTTTTTTTTTTTTTTTTTACTTATTCCTTCAAGACAGCCCTGTCAGCATTGCCATGGGGTCACCAGTCTCTAAAGATAATTTTTGACCATGAGAATGTGCTCCAGGCCTGCACTCCCATATTCTATCCATGAAGAGAGATGAGCTGCCCAAGTTATGTCAGATTTCTCCCTCCATGTGAACTCCAACAGATGCCCAAGCTTCTATTCAAACTCCAGTTCCTTAAACTGGAAAAAAAAAAGTCATTGACATTCAGAACTGCCATATAGCTGAAACACCTGATGTTCTTAATGGGTCATTTGCATATATAAATAAAAACTAAAAACAGCAAACAGGAGGCTGTCCAGCACCAGCAGAGGTTTCAAGTTTTTAATAAAAATCCAAAAATGTCAGTATAAGTGCTTTCGTCTCTATCACTAGGAGGGTGGCAAACAGATAGAACCCACAGTGTGAAAGCAGCTGATTCCAAATCAGACTGCCGACCAGTCATGAGTGGAGTCCCACAGGGTTCGGTCCTGGATCCTCTCCTGTTTGGTATCTACTTCTCTGAAGTCCAGGCCAAGGCAAAGGGACTCTGGCTGACAAACTTCACAGACAAGTGCAAGTTAGGAGCTATTATTAACTCCCCAAGTGAAATTGACATCCTATAGAAAGGCCTCACTGAGACCAACAACTGGTGTCAGAACCATGGCCTAAAGCTCAATGTCAAAAAATGTGTCATCATCCAACTTGGAAAAACCCAGTTCCCATGAATTATCACATCAATGGTAGTCCACTGAACACAGAAGGCATTATAAGAGATCTGGGAACACAGGTTGACAGCAATCTCTCTTTTGACCACCACATTGCCACTGTGGTCAGAAAGTCCTTCTATGTGGCACATCTCATTACTAAGGGTTTTGCATCCAGGAAGAAAGAGGTCATTATCTCCCTCTGCTTTTCCCTCATTAGGCCAAACATCGAGTACAATGCCCCATTTGGCATGTACCCCACTAGACACCTACAACAACTGGAGACGCCACAAAACTACCTCACAAAGAGGATTCTTGGCCTTAAACACTTGTCCTATATGGACAGACTCAAAAAACTCCAACTATTCTCTTATATCACCTACTTAGAGGCGATCTCTGCTTGACTTACAAAGCCATGTCTGACCCAGCTCTGTTACAAAGGCTATAGCTAAGGAAATCTCAATCCCTCCGCACCGTATGCTCCAGATACCTCAACCTCATTACTAAAATCAACAGAACATGCTGGAGGGACAGGTTCATAACCCAGAGACTGCCAATGCTATGGAATAGACTTCCCACAGATGTTAAGCAGAGCACTTCATGGCCCTCTTTAAGAGAAATCTTGATGAGTGGATGAGAAATAGAAAATTCACCCCAGGGATCACTACAGTGGTTCTACTCGACAGAGGCACTGGAAACTAAGGTCAGGTGGCACGATGCCAGGGTAATCCTATGGGCTAGGCTTGTAAAGGCTCCAGGGCCATTAGCCTCGTACACACCTATGAACCTATAAAATGGAGACTTCATGAGATGCTATGCTTTACATCGCTTCCCTTTCTTAAATACTCAGATTTGTTCAACAATTAAACAATGTCATCTGCAATTCATTAAATAACCTTGTTATTAAAAAACACACTTTAAAGCAACACCTACACAAAGTAAATCCGAAAACAAAAAACTTTTTTATCTTACACTGAGCAAATACTACTACAAAATTTAAAAGTACTCTTTATACACAAAATGTAAAGCAATGAATAAAATAAGATAAGAAATGGGTTGAAAGCATATTGGCAGTGCTTCCCTATCACACTAATGATGCCCTTTGTTTAAACACTGGTTTAAGGGATACTTGTTCATTCAGATCGAGGAAACAAATTGCCCTCAACCTTAGTTGCCATTACAGTTCCTTCTTTAAAAGTTGTAGCTTCCAATCACCCCCATTGACTATGGACTTCACATTATCTTTGATTCCAAACTTAACCTTAGTAAAGTTGTGACATAAAACTGAATGCTTAAAAAGGGCATTGGTCTTATTTTTTACTCTCATCTCATAGAAATGTTCATAAATCCTAGTTCCAAGTGTTCTCTCTGTCTTGCCTATATAAAAGGCAGGACACCCATCATGCTTAGCCAAATACACCAATCTCTTTGTTTTGAATTACCATTTCTAAATTCCACTATACTACCTGGCCCATTTTCCAAAGCAATGTACTCACTTGCCTGGATATATCGACAATACGTGCACGTGTCACATGCTTTTGGTCCTCTTTTCACAACAGATGTTAAAAGTAACAGTTCTGATGATTCTAAGGGCTGATGAAAAAAACAAAGATATTTTCTTTTTCTGTTTTTGCATGCACTAAGATTGATGCTCTGTGCATGCATAGTAGTGTGTTGACATGCATAATTTTGATCATTTGGTGTTGGCACATGCTGTTTGAGCAAGTCCTATCAATCCATATACATACATACACACACACACACACACACACACACACACATATATATATATATATATATATATATATATATATATATGGCCAACATTTCACAATGTTAAAATTCATATGGCCGAGACTATATGATTGACATTTGAAATGTCGACCATACCAGCAGAACACAAAAAACATAACAAAACTTACATTAATGCTGCTAGCAGGGGCCTCCCTGCACCCCCTGTGGGGGGCTCCACTCCCCACACCCCCTGGAGCTTAAATATACCAACTCTGAGATCGTACTACAGTGTGGAAGTGAGAATTTTTCCATTCTGCACTGTAGGGAGATGTTGGTTCCCCATGGTCGACATTTCAAATGTCGATCATATGGTCTCGGCCATATGAATGTCGACATTGTGAAATTTCGACCATTCGAAGGGGACCTATATATATATATATATATATATATATATATATATATATATATATATATATATATATATATATATATATATATATATAGATATATAGATATACACACACACACACACACACACACACACACACACACACACATACACACACACACTAATAAACTGTTACTGTCTGTTGGTGAAAGTATTTGTTTTTGAGCAGTATATTTTTTTCATACACACAAAAAATGTAATAGGTAAACAGTAAAACTTGAATTCACTGGAATGTCCAAGTCAGGAGGTAAAAAGGTATTTCCCTAACTAGGGTAATTTCTGGAGGTTTTCCTCACTCACATTTTAAATTGTTGCTTTGTAGTGCTTTAAGGATAATGAAAAATGGAAATAACTTCTGTTAGGAAAATTCTCTTTTAAAGCTCTTTCCTGATAATGCTGTAAAGACTATATAAGTTTACTCATTCTTGAGGCTTCAGAACCCTGTAAATTTGTCTGTCAAACACAGATACTTGGAAAGGAATCAAATGGATTTGTAGACATTACTGTTTTTAGACTAGTAAGTCTTGTTACTGTACAAACTATAACTACAAAGCAGAGCACACTGAGAAATGATATTATCTCAAGAGAAAAAGTCAGGGGATATACTGTGTGGAATCTGTTATCTGTGAATAGGCCAAAGGCTGGGGAAGGGACCATTATCACAAGAGAAGAAGTCAGGGATATACTGTGTGGAATTTGTCATCTGCGAATAGGCCAAAGGGTTGGGAAGGGACCATCTTGGGACAACATTTAACATTCAGTTTAAGGACAGAGATTCATTAGTTTCATCTGATAGCACAACGAAAGCTGTTAATGACTGAGGCTGTGAGTGGATATTTTCCTGAGTTGGTGTATACGTGTGACCTCACACAAATTTAAATGTGGCACTTTAGTTTATTTATTTATGTGTTTATGTATTTAATTAATTAATATATATATATATATATATATATATATATATATATATATATATATATATATACAGAGAGAGAGAGATTGGATTTTTGAGAAGAGAAGGAGGAACAGAGAGTGAGAGAGAGAGAGAGACATGGACACAAACAGACTGCAGTGTATCTGGAAATTTTAAGTAGCTAACATCCTGGCACGTCTGACTAGATACCCTGATAATTTAATGAAACAGCTGATTAACACTGATATTAAGGTGCTGCATTTCTTACATTTGGGTGTCCCCATGTACATATTGTTCCCTCCTCACCAGGTGCAGTTGTACTTAATTCATGGTATATAGCTGCATAATTCATTGGACCCCCCACAGATCCTATGTTTATTGTGCTCTGACATGTACGACAGTTAATTCTTTAGGCACTCTTTCCAAGCTGCTGAGGTGTCCTAATTATTTTCCAGTGCCTTGTATTTGGCATTTGGCCTCCTAAGTAGCTTCATGTTTTCACAGATATACATCATTCAGCTTGAGTCTTACCTCATGTATTTTTATTGATAGCTGGAAGCGTTTTATCTTCAGCAGATGACAGATGTGGGCTTAAGGATTAATGAATACCTACAATAGGACTAATTTCCACTTGCAGCATTCTGTTTGTGCAAACTGGAATTGCAGAGAAAATGTTAAGTTAATTAAGGATGGACAGCAGAGTGTGTGTGTGCAGCACATTCTTGACTATAATGGATTAAGACCTCATATAATACAAAAACCCTTAGGGCCCATAAGGTTATTGTCCACAAATTAAAAGCTAATGAATACTATCAGGTCACTACATATTCTAAAAACTATGATGCAAGTAAAGCAGAACAAGCACATATAATATTCTCTCATTGTTTCTGTATCACTTAAAACAGGTGCACTTTCATTGACGTGGCATTAATCCTTTAGCTCTGGATATGTTTCTTCCACTTGTGTAGCTTCCTTTACTTTCAGTGTTGCAGAAAGAGAAATTACTGCTCCCTTTCACATGGGCTGATCTTCTATGTGTTTCTTCTATGCTAAAATTCCTCGCCTTGGTTGTTTGTGAGTCATCTTTTAGTATGTGGCCTCCCTAATGGTTGAGATGTTGTCATTGTATGTCATGAACAGGTTGTTTGAATCTCATATTATTCCTCCTTTATATTATGGTCTTCTTGTTATTGATTTGAACTTATATTGGTGTTGAAGACTGACTACTGTATCGACACAAATTTGTGGGCTGTATTTTTAAAAGCTTGGTTCCAGTTGTAGTACACCTGGAGTAGTGTGAGTTTATTCAGTTAAGGCAAAGTAAGGATGACATCAGGAAGACTATAAGATAGCTGTTCATAGCTAAACACTAAGATATCAATTTATAGACTATTGCAAGCCTCATCAATAACCAGAGGATAGAATCAAACCTTGTACCTGTGAGATAAAGACCTTAACCATTATACCAAACTCTGACTCCAAGATGTGCCTTCCTGGCCTTAAGAGTTATCCTTTATTGGTGCTTCCCTGAATGCTGAGAAGGGATTTGAACAGGTGGAATGGATTATGTTTTTAGGGAGGAAAAATAGCTTCCCTTCAGAATTAATTGCACTGTTAGAAGTGTTTTGACAGCAACATTTGTCAAGTTGTGCCCTTATATAACACATCACGTTACCTTCACATATGTTACAATGCAGGGATGCCATTATTTCCTTTTCCCTGTTTTGTTTCTCTCAAGCCTTGGAACACTTGGATACTCTATGGATTTTTCACAGCAGCCCACCATGAGCTTCCACAAGCTCATCATGTTGTTTGGGCCTACTGTACCTCCTTTACTATGCCCCTGGTTCATACCCATCACCCACAACAGGGGTTACTGAAGAGATTGAGGACACTGGTACAGTATCATACTGCTACAGGGAAGGGTAGCATAACACCCACCACCCCTATTAACCTTGTGAGCTATGTAATTGCTGCCTTCAAGAGGCTCATGCATGCTCTTTGTGATGATGTATTGCCAGCTATGCCGGGGAAGTAGGGCAGTGGACGTATAACATATGCCAGCATAGCTAGCTGGAATTTTGCAAAGAATTATATGTCATTTGTGTATCAAACTGATTTGCACAGATGATTATGTTGAAACATTTATTTGTAAAGCTGCTTCTGTTAAAAAATTCCCCAACAGTTGGTCCTGATTGTATTGTAAAAACTGTTGAATCTTGCCTAAGACACCACAAGGGAAACTCGCAATCCACCAGAACTTCGTTTATTGGAATAACAGTGACAAAATAACGCTAGAAATCCAAAATACGTTTTCGATCCACAATCTTCATCAGAATAGACATAAAACACTTGATTAACATCCTACCTAGTTATATACCCTGTCCTGTTAACATTCTACCACCAATAAATGCCAATTAGTGTAAATAGTATCAATTCGTAAAAATAGTAAAATAATTTAACTTGGCAAACAATGTTTAAATAAAAACTTTCAAACAACCTTAAAAATGATTAAATAAGTGTTTGTATAGCTAAATTGAATAAAATAAACATACCTAATTTAAAAACTATTTTTAATAATATTTATTACCACATTAAAAACACTCAACTTTAAAAAAAAGCCTGTTTAACCTGTTTTACCTGTTTTAAAACAGGTTAAACAGGCTTTTTTTTAAATTGAGTGTTTTTAATGTGGTAATAAATATTATTAAAAATAGTTTTTAAATTAGGTATGTTTATTTTACCCAATTTAGCTATACAAACACTTATTTAATCATTTTTAAGGTTGTTTGAAAGTTTTTATTTAAACATTGTTTGCCAAGTTAAATTATTTTACTATTTTTACTAATTGATACTATTTACACTAATTGGCATTTATTGGTGGTAGAATGTTAACAGGACAGGGTATATAACTAGGTAGGATGTTAATCAAGTGTTTTATGTCTATTCTGATGAAGATTGTGGATCGAAAACGTATTTTGGATTTCTAGCGTTATTTTGTCACTGTTATTCCAATAAACGAAGTTCTGGTGGATTGTGAGTTTCCCTTGTGGTGTCTTAGGCAAGATTCAACAGTTTTTACAAGTCTTAATTATTTTGCCTACATCTCTCTTTTTTGTGGTTCCCTGATTGTATTGTAACTGAATTAAATATATATGTTAACAGAGGATATTGAAAGAGAAGAGTTTAATCACAGTCCAACTGCAGCTAACTTTGAAAAATGTTCTGAAATTAAATTACTGGGCCTAGGCCATAAAGATATTATCTCACAGTTTTGAATGAAGCCAGAGATGCAATGTCTGTAAGAAGTTGGCTTGTTAGTCTCTGTCGAAAGAGCAGAAGTGTTGAAATTGTGTTACAACTTCCAGATGCTGCAATAAACTTTAGCAAAGCTCAAGATATGTACTGTAACACATATGTGCTAGATCTTGTCAGCTTCTAGTGATGGGTTGTATGGGAAGCAGAGTCAGATGACTAGATGCAATGTAATGCTGTAACCAGCTCTGAAATAATATTTAGATATTGCAGAGAAAAGTCAATCAGTGACTTAGCATTCTGTTTTTGGAACCTGAAAAGGAAGGCCCCTCACTTACTTCATCTTGCCTTGCTCTATTAAATGAAACAGGGAATAGTAATTTCTTTGAACAGTCAGGAAATATAGTGAGATTAGTTAACCACTATTTTTCTGTATTTGTGTGAATCTGCTCATCTGTGCTATCTTAGTATTTCCTGTGTCTGAAACGCTGGTGGTTATTGTAAATATATGTTTAGTATGCTCATGTTCTTTTATTTATTTATTATTAAACATATTTAAACGTTTCATTGTGGCTGGTCCTTTAGAGAATAGTTTAACAGCTGAGAGTACTCATATCCATTTGGCGACTCTGTGGCCACTCCTGAAAGCCTAACTGCATTGCCCAAACGCTATCATTTGTATTAATATTAATTTCAATCAATATAATTGGGCACCTTTGTAAGAGCCTTAGAGTGGCTGGCTTTTGAGTGTCTGGTGGCAGTAACTACCTTTTAGACTGTGCAAAAGGTGGTATAGCTAGTAAACCTGTGCCAGTCTTTCCCAGGTGTGTGTGTGTGTGTGTGTGTGTGTGTGTGTGTGTGTGTGTGTGTGTGCTCAAATAAAATCTGAAAGACTGTGTGTGTGTTAGCTCTTTGCAGCAGGGACATGAAGCACTGGCTTCACAGAGAGGGTGCTTGAGGACGTGGTTTGGACATTCAGCTGAAGACAACTCTATAGCTGTGCCACTGGGGAGTCTTATTAGGGACCTAGAGGGAGACAGAGAGTGAGAAGTCCAGATCCCGGACTGAGTGTGTTCTCTGTGTGCTGTTAAGGGAAATTGTGCTTGATGCAGAGAGCTGCATCTGGAAATACTGGGTGTAGTCATTTTTGTTCCAAGTGAACGTTCCTCTCCAGTGCCAGTGGTGAGAATTCAGGCTCCTTGATTACTGGCCAAGAGTGAGGACCTCACATATTGTTAAGCAGTGGTGTGGATATTAATTGAACTTTAGTAGCTTGTAGGCAGTTTTCACTGAAGATGGGTGTGTACTCTCAAGTAGCCAGAAGGTAAACATTCAAAGTTACATTATCACAAAATTTTTACTTATTTTTTGTTAGTTTAGTTTAGTGAGGAAACGCATGCAAAGATGTCAGCAGAGGATTATTGCAAGCTGACAAAGAACCAGTTTGCCAAAGTGTGTGAAGTCAAAGGACTGGTGCATGTCAATCTGACTAAAGAAGAAATTATTTCAGCCTTAGTTGCAACTCAAACCAGCAACCAGGAGGACAATAAGTCTGTTGATGGTAATTTGCAGCCCTCTGAATCAGGACAGTTCACTTTTTCATCAAAGGACTTAAAACTCTGTTTAAAGTTTAAGAGATATGAACTGAAGGCCAACCATTTGGAATTAGAATCAGCGGAGAGACTGCGGCATTTGGAGGCTGAAGAAAATGAGAAGCAGCATCACCATGAGAGGGAGATGCTGACACTTCACCAGGGTAATGGAGGTAATGAGGAAGGGAGTAACTGAACCCCAGAAACAACAAAGGTCAGCACATTTATTTCACAATTTACAGAGGGGGTGAATTTTATAGCGTTATTAATATATTTGAAAGTTTATGTAAGCAGTGTAATGTTGACCAAGGGCTCTAGGTACAATCCCTGACTCCCCTTACTCCATGGTAAAGCTGTAACTGCTGTTTCTAAATTGTCTGATATTGATGGTTTAAATTATCATAAGGTCAAATGCTGTTTACTAGAATGCTTTAAGTTAACACCTGAAGCTTACAGAAAACAGTTTTGTGAGCATAGAAGCAAGGCAGATAAAAGTGTGTGTGATTATATTGCTGAGTTAAACACTTATTTTTGTAGGTGGGTGAGCAGGTGTCAGGTCACCATGTTTGAAGGGCTGGCAGACCTTTTGCCCTTAGCACTTTGCCAGAGGACATCGGAATCTGCTCCCCAGACCAAGAGTATAACTCTGCAGATGATCTAGGAAAAAAGTGATCTCTAATTGGCAAGAAGAGCATCACTGCACAGGAAGGGGATACCCAGTGCTTCACATGGATATAAGAAAACCCATGGTGGGCAGCCTAAACCACCTGAACAGAGTCCATTAGTAATAGGGAAAGCCACTAGTTCAGATACAGTGCAAGGATCAAGGGATAAATGTTTTAAATGTAACCAGTGGGGTCATGTATCATATAGATGTCCACAGAGGCAAGGTGGGGAAAAAAGGTGCGGGAGCCAGCAAGTGGGAATAACAGTATGCCAGTGGTAAGTTGTCTGGAGACAACAGGGTCACTTAAGAAACTAGCTTAAGTCTTCAAAGGGGGGAGAGATGTGATGATGTGAGGTATTGCCAGCTATGCCAGGAGAAGTAGGGTAGTGGATTTGTAACATATTACAGCATAGTTAGCTGGAATTTTGTAAATAATTATATCTCATTTATATATCAAACTGATTTGTACATGTGCTTGCATTGAAAAATGTATTTGTAAAGCTGCTTGTGTTAAAAATGTGCCGACAGTGGTTCCTGACTGTATTGTAACTTAATTAAATATATATGTCCACAGAGGATACTGGGAGATAAGAGGTTAATCACAGTCCAGCTGCAGATAACTTTGAAAAATGTTCTGAAATTAAATTACTGGGCTTAGGCCATAAAGATGATATCTCACAGCTTTGGATGAAGCCAGATATGAAATGTCTGTAAGAAGTATGGTTTGTTAGTCTCTGTTGGAAGAGCAGAAGTGTTAAAATTGTTTTACAGCTTCCAGATGCTGCAATAAACTTTAACAAAGCTCAAGATATGTATTGTAATGCATATGTGCTAAATCAGGGCAGCTTCTAGTGATGGGGGTAACGTGGGAAACAGAGGCAGATTACCAGATGTGATGTCATTTTGCAACCAACTCTGAAATAATATTTAGATATTACAGAGATAAGTCTCTCAGTGACTTGGCACTCTGTTTTTGGATCCTGACAAGGAAGGATCCCTCACCTACTTCTTCTTGCCTTGCTCTAGTAAGTAAATGAGGGAATACTAATTCTTTAGATTAGTCAAGAAAATATATTGAGACTAGTTAAGTACTGTTTTTCTGTATCTGTGGGAGATTAGTTAAGTACTGTTTTTCTGTATCTGTGGGAATCTATTCATCTGTGTTATTTTAATATTTCCTATGATTGAAAAGCTGGTGTTTATTGTAAATAGATATTTTTTATGTTCATTTATTATTTATTATTAAATATATTTAAACTTTTCATTGTGGTGGTCCTTTAGATAATATTTTACCCATTGAGAAAATTCATATCCATATGGTGACTTTGTGGACACTCCTGAAAGCCTTACTGCACTGGTCAAGCACTATCATTTGTATTAATATTAATTTTATTTAGTATAGTTGGGTACCCTTGTAAGAGCTTTGGAGTAGCTGGCTTTGGAGTCTCTGGTGGAAGTAACTAACTACCTTATAGTCTGGGCAGAACGGGGCAAAGCCAGTAAATCTGTAACATCCTTTCCCAGGTGTGTGTGTGTGTGTGTGTGTGTGTGTGTGTGGTTGTGTGGTTGTGTGTGTGTGTGTGTGTGTGTGTGTGTGTGTGTGTGTGTGTGTGTGTGTGTGTGTGTGTGTGTGTGTGTGTGTGCGTGTGTGTGTGTGTGTGTGTGTGTGTGTGTGTGTGTGTGTGTGTGTGTGAGAGCTGTTTGGAGCAGGGATATGAAGCACTGGTTCCTCAGAGAGGGTGCTGGATGACTTACTCTATAGCTGTGCCAGTGGGGACTCTTATTGTGGACTTGGAGAGAGACAGAAGTCCAGACCCCCGACTGAGTGTGTTCCCTGTTTGCTCATTAGGGAAATTGTGTGTGATGCAGAGAACTGCATCTAAAAATACTGGGTGTATCCATTTTTGATCCAAGTGAATGCCCCTCTCCAGTGTCAGTGGTGAGAATTCAGGCCCCTTGATTACTGGCCTAGAGTGGGGATGTCATACTCTCATACACACAGGTACACACAGCATCCTGACTTAGCTGCATACTACTTATAAAATACAGAGATCATCAAGCTCATAGTAAATCTAGGCTGCCTCCCTCTCATCTGGGTAGGCGAGCCGACATTGCTGAGGTTATGTACCTTTGTGTGTTTGTTTCATATTTTGAGAAGGCTAGGATAATGCAAGCTGTGAGAAGCTTATCCATAGAATGTATTATCTGCTGAACCAGTTGGCCTTATTTTGGCCTCCATTTGAGCTTAAGTCCATTAAGACATCTGTGCTAAATCTAACAATCCCCTGCGCATTATCTATTTGTCTTCACCTAGTTTTTTACAACATGACTTAAACATAGAGTCATCGGATCATAGGACATTACTAGGACATCGACTCAGAGGTTATTTCAAGCCTAGCCATTTCATCCCAATGTAATACCATAAAATCTTACTCAATATCCAAGACTGCATTTAGTAATGACTGTCCATTTCCAGGAGGGTTGTGGGTACTACCCCTGATATGTGGGTACTACCCCTGATAAGAGGTGCCCCACTGTCCAGGTTCCTCTTAAACAGTGTCATAGATGTGCTCTGTTTCACATGAATTGATAACCTATTCCAAAGATGTGGCAATTGCTGGGAGAAAAATCTGCCCCTACAGCATGGTCTATTTAAGTCACAGGCCATATTTACGTCCCTGGAATGGGTAGCTCTAGCCCATCTGATTTACAGATATGCAGCAAGTTCATTAAGTGTGGGCCTGAGATTGCTTTGTAAGCCAGGCATAAATCTCCCCTAAGAAGTGTATATGATGCAGAGTATAGTGACAGAGACTTTAGTCAGTCTGTCTAAGGCATGTGCTGAAGTCACAATCTTCTTTGTTAGAGACTTCTGAGGTCTCTCCAATTACTGCAGATGCTTTGTATGGTATATGCCGAATGAGGTGTTATACTCAATTATGGGCCAGATTAGTGTTGAGTAAATAGGGGTTATTACCTCCTTTGCTCTCAAGGAGATGCCTTTACTAATCAAGCATGCTACATGGAAAGCCAGCCTCACCACAGTAAACACAAGGTGGTTAAGATCACAGACATTTTGTGACCTCAGGTCCCTTACCACTTTCTGGGTACTTAGGGTATTGTTGTTATCTTGATAGCATGAAGGAACATTGTTTGTGCCAAAGTGAATGATGATTTCTCTGCATTCAGTTTGAGACCATCACTTCTGCGGTGGTGCAGCGGTAGCATTGTTGCCTCACAGCAAGATGTTCTCCCATTCGATTCTCAGCTTGGGTTTAGAGTGTCTTCTGTGTGGAGTCTGCATGTCCTCCCCGTGGTGGAGTGGGCATTCAAAAGACATGCGTTGAATGGGCGTGCCTTCGTTGAAGGTTGGGCATCGGGCTGGCAACTCGACACCATAAAAACCAACTGCCAGTCATTAGCGGACCGGAGCTCCACTGCGGCAACCCCTAACTGGGAAAAGCCAAAAGACAAACAACAACAACTAAGACACTGATTGGTCTGAGTAGGATCCTACTTGATTATACTGACATAATTTGGGGATTTAATAATTGCACCCAGTTTTGCAGTCGTCCAAAAACTTGGTCAGCCACAACCCCTTAGTTTTGACTTGAACTTCTGAAAAGTATATACAAAACAGTAGGGGGCCCAGCACTGACCCCTGTGGCACCCCACTGGTGACAGGTCTGCTGGTTGATGTGGAGTCTCCCATTTTGATAGAGTGTGTCCAGTTTGTGAGCCAGTTGGTAATCCATCTTACAACAAAGGGGTTTACATTCAGTTTGCTAAATTTATCATCAATGCCTGAATGTGGGATTATGTCGAAAGCCTTTGTCAAATTGAGGTATGCTGTCTGCACAGATTTGCCCTTATCAATGGCCCTGGTCACATTTTCAAAGAAATCCATCATATTTTACAGGCAGGATCTGCCTTGACAAAGCTGAATTTGGTTGGATACAGGGTTTGGAGATTGCCTATGTCTTTATTTTTGTGGTCCATAATGATACATTCCATGGCCTTACAGATGAGGCTGGTCAAGCTTATGGGTCTGTAATTCCCCTGGTCTGTTGCTAGGTGACCTTTGTGAAGGGGAATAACTGCTACTGTTCTCCATTCTGCAGAACAAAGCCTACGGTTAGGCTATGATTGAGAAGATTACTTAATTAACAAAACATTCAATAGATATTTTTGGGGTAACTCTGCAGCCTAAGCTGGAAAGTTACCCATTCCATAGTGATAAATAATGGGGCACTCAAATTTCTGCATATCTGTCCCGATATGATTACTGTCAGATTGATTAGTATATCACTTTGTGTGGAGCTGTAAAAGGCATAGTTATTGTAGCATCTGGAGTTAGCAGGGTTTGGTTCAACCTTGGAGTACATCACACTGGGAATTAACATCTACAGTGCTTCAGAATACTTAGCCAAAGCTTACATTGATCATACCAACTGACTAGGCTCCTTAGGTACTGCATAAGCTCTGCATTGTTTTCTCAGGTAAGAAAAAAAATTTTGTGTGCATTTCTTTTACATTATCAGTTGGTTTCCTGCCAGGAAAATACAGTGGTTCATGAGAGGGGTATAAGTGTACTACAAAGGTTTCAATGCTTGGGGATTAAATATACTATCTTGTATCATTTCTTTTGGATCATTTGCATTGATTATTTGTTTGGAGGCTGTTACTGTACATCATTCTTTTTTATGTACATGACTGAGTTCACAAGAGGCATCCCGCTATCTTTGTATGGAAAAGGGGAAGCATATGTCCTCTCTACAGCTGCCAGGGTGCGTGATGACATTTCATGTAACAGAGTGTCCTTATACAGCATTAGGTATTTTGGCTGCCTCTGGCTAGAAAGCACATTACCTCTCAATGTAAGTCTTCATCACTTCTTCAGGGGAGAATGTAAGTATAAGTTATTGTGTGTTTATATTGCACTGGGGATTCTGCTTCATCAGTGAGAGCACTTGTAAGATGGGACTTAAGTGGAGCTATGTTACCTCTTATGTGGACAATATTAATGACTTATTACTTGAGAATTCATTTGTTATGCTTGCTTTTATTGTGGACCTTCATATTTTTATCTATATATGATTTTTCAAACATTATATATTTTTTTGCAGTCATGATTAAATTCATTTCAAATGCATATTCCCTGATCCATGTGCTGTGTGCCATGTACCACTGTCTCCAGTAGGTGGCAGCACTGCTGCAAGCTGAACCACATTTTTCCTCCCAGGATGGGTAAATCAGTGTCAGCCATGCAGTCAAACTGACTTTCCCAGATCCTCCAGACCCAGTTCTCAAATCACTGATCAAGCTCAAGTCATCTGACTCATAGTCAGGGCTGAGCCACTCTATGCCATGGAGTCAAGAAAACGTATCATATTTTGGTACCCCCCCCCCCATATGTCATTCTTGTATATTTTCCTGGATTATATGTATGTCTAGAATTCCACTGTATTCTTGATCTTGCTACACATTTGGATATTTCTACTTTAAAATTCGTTAAAGATTTTGCAAAGCATAAAATTAAAGAACATAGATTTGAGTTTTAAGGTATAAATCATATTGCGGGATACTAGGTTATTATCTACAGAAACTGAGGGACAGAATCTGCTCAGTTTGTATGAATATTTTTCTATGTGTGAACACTTCTCATATAATAATTGTCTAAGTGATGATGACATACAGTGAGAGGAATTTCTCCCCTTTTGTCAGAGTGGTACAACCAGTACAACATATTGCTTAAATTAGGGGGTGGGGGGGTCACAACTCCCCACTACAGTAAGAGACAACTTTCTTACTTTTAAAATTCATGATGCCTTTGCACTCATTAAGTTATTTGAAAACATTCCTAGCCTTGGAGTGGATGCATATTAATGTCAGCCTGAAAATGGACAACTAAAGCACTGAAAATTATGAATGCTAGAAGAAAATGTTATCAGATCAGTCTTAGGTTCATAATCCTGCTAAACGTTGATTGTTCAAGAGCAAATCTTCAAGACCGTCATATAAGGTGCCTCATAGCATCACTATGAATCATTTCAAAAGTTTGATTTTTAAGTCACTGTCTGCAATCATGTACCGGGATAGAACTGTATAACCCTCATGTAATACATGAAGCAGGGTCCTAGAGACATGATACAAATTTGTGCCAAAATACTGAAAGCTGACAGATATGACTAAGCAATCATTATGTCAAGAAGAGCTTCACAGCTACACCAAGTGCTAACAGTTATGGATTGCATTTCTATAGCAGTTTTGTACTCCATCTCAAGATCTCCAGCAGTAAAGCTATATAACTGAACTGCAATGTACAGCTGTACATTTAGATGGCAAAACTACTTTTCAAGAAACTTGCAAAATGATAAATTAATAGTGCATTAGGAGTAACTTGGGCTTCACGGTTTTAAGAAAGTTCACAATACAGCAGTGCTGTAAAATGTTTAGTGAATAACACCAAACTAAAAAGTCTGCTGACTTCATAAACGGATCCCAGCATCAGAACATGTACAACTCAGTCAGTGACTAGAAGAAGGACAGTGAATCGACAGCTTCCCATAGTAAGTCGTGAAAAAGATACAGGTGAGATCTTCACTGGTCTGGTCATTTTTATTTCTAGTAAATGAAAATAGAAGATAAACAAATGCAAACAACTTTAAGACAAAACAAGATAAGGAACTGTAAAAAGTGATTAGTTACACTTGAAAATATAACACAAAGAGCTTTTCAACTGTCCACTTATTTATTTCTTTGAAAACAGACAAAGAAAAATAAAATCAGTGATTTTCTCAACACATTGACAAAGAAATGTGAATAATTTTAAAATCAAAAGACAAAAACAGAGTTCCATGAATATAAACATTACTCAGCATATTAACTACAAAATAAGTGGAGTTTGACCCATATTTGCTATCTAGTTGTTCTATACATTTTCCTGTTATTTCAGACAAATGCACGACTCCAATATAAAGAAAGAATTGAAGGACATGGGCATTCCTTATTTAGCACATGATAGTCTAGAAATTGAATGCTAATACTTTTACATATCACTAAGCTGTCCTACATGATGTCTCATTGATTGAGAGAGGGTACAGTGATCAGCTGATGTGATGCTGCCTCTTGTGGTGCTCATATGTATCACATCCTGAACCAAAGGGTGCTGTAATAGGTATCATTGTAGGGATTGCATAGCAGCACACATAACATTAGTCCATGCTGCCGTAAGGTTAGGAAAAGGTGACATGATATCCCCCAGCATATGATAATGACAACATTGCCTTAATCTCTCATTCTACTTCATAGTGGACCTAAGCATTGCAACACATAGTGGATCTCTTCAAAAGTAGGATCCACCAACCGATGTATACACTGGAAACATGAAATTGGAAAATGAGTGGTGGTCATATGGTTTGGTGTTTTAAGGCTGAGATCTTTAAAGACCTCGGTGGGAGGCCAGTTGTAAAACTCAGGTTCTCCACAACTTCCATATTTAACCTGTTTTATTGCTAATGAAAAAGCATAAATGTACTTAGTGATATCATGCCATGAAGACAACTTGCTGTTATGGCCTTAAAGCCAACAGAATGACAGCAGGAAGGGCATACCCTGTTCCTTAGGTGGGTCTCTCCATCAGTTTTTAACACAATGCTGAATACATCACTGATTAAAAAAAAAGAATGAGGATAATATTATCAGACAAAAAGCTAATAGAAAACAACACGTGTCAATCAAACTATCCTAACATGCCAGGTAACTTCTTAAATAAGAGAATCTGCACTTAGTATCTTTTTCACCTGACCCTAACTTCCAGCTTTACAGTGATGGCTGTGTTTCTTCAAAATAATTCATAATGTTCTTAGAGAGTCTGCTTAATGCTGATTCCTTTTGGAGGATACTTTTGGAGTCATGTCAGACTTTTGCCATGCACCAGGCTCACTATTAATACCTTGAATTGCTACTGATTAAGCTGCATTACAAATGATGGATCAATGAAAACAAAGCAGCCATCATTGTCCATGCTTACCATGCACATCACATGAGAAGCAGAAGGTATATTCTGACAAATATATGTTGCTAGGTTTGACCACAGAAAGCAGTATGGATTATAACAAAAATAACTACCTAAAGCATTACTGTCTCATCAAATACGTTACTGTTTATGGGAGGAACAATGAATATCCGTTTAACAGCTGGTGTCTCCATTATTTAACTGCAAATATGTGATTTGTGCCGACATTTATTCAAATTACTGAGGATGTTACCGTGAAAGTTAGAAATTACAGACATATAATTCATCCTTTTTTATCATTTGTAATAACTGGTGCTTCTTAAGTGTATGTTTGATTCTGAAGTAACTTTTCCATGAGGCTAAGTAAAAGCAATGTAAATATGACATGAAAAGTAAAAAATACAAATATTGCATTGTTTAAACATTTAGGACATCAAAAGCAAGAAAACAAATAATTGCACCATTTGAGTATTTATTGTGAGACATACGTTATGCCCTTTTCTGTCTTATTTTGGTACATGTTTTTCTAATCAAGACAACAAATTGTGTGGTCATTTTGGGAAGGCAATCTGTACTGAGACAATAGAAACTAACTAGCTTCACAAATATTTAATGAAGAAAACTGAAGGCATATGCAAGGTACATATAAATGCCATTATTACGATATTAAAAGTTTTCTATGTGGGGTTTGCTTACATATTTATTTTAATAACAAATACAACGTAGTCTTTCATGATCATTTACGTAACTCACCATAATAAAGTATGGGTTGTCCTGAAATAATTTTTTCTCAGTGTCTCCATTGTATAGTTTTGACACTTATGAATGAAGAGAATATTCTGTGTACATATTAGGTCATGCAGTGTTAATATTGTGGCCTTTAAACATTGACAAGTGTTATATTGTTTTTGTCTGAAAGGAACAAATGCTGAGCACAGTTTGTCATTTATTGTAGTGTAATAATCAGTATGGCCACCAGATGTCAGTGTTACATGATAGAGCTGCTTCAGAGCCTATATAAAATACTAGGATTAAATGCAATTGCTTCAGCATGTGCAAAGACTTGTTGGCAGTTGAGGAATGTACAATATGAACTAGGACTAGGAGTTTATTACTTAAAAATGCACATATACGTATATAGAATACAGTGAATTCAATTAATGCATGTTTGGCTTATGTAGGTATGCTTTGCTATCTGAATTTTTCTCACATTTTAGGTTACCAAATTCAAATTTGTTTGCTAGTTTGTAGGAAGGAAACATTAGGCCATCACTTTTAATGGCTCATCCTTACAGTAGAGGTTAACACTAACATATGGAGAAGAACGGGTTTTCCAGGGAATGAAAACACTGTTTTAACTTAAGCTGCTACTAGTATGATCTGTATGAAGGCTCTAACATGTAACTCTGAGCTGATTTGGGCATAAATCTCAACAGACTCTGGGGAAAAAATCCAGAAATAATCAGGAACAATCAGGGACCCCTTTTAAAATGTTAGTAGTATTAACCTGAGACATTGACAAAAATAAGAGGATGTAAATGACTATACATTTTCTGAAGTAAAAGAAGATTTAGCTCTAACTGTTGTTATTTATTAATTAGGTCACCAGTTTTAATAGGGGATTAAGAAGATGCAAAGCTATAATTTGAATCAAAATCAGGGGCACCCCTGAGCATCAGAGACATTCGAGAGGCACACTGTATGAGTCTGTGGGGTATAGTAATCTTTCAGTTGCACCATGTCTAGCTTTTAAAATATTTAAGTCTTTTCCCAGTCTATTTTTGTACCAAATGTTTTTGCTTTATATTACATAAGACCTCCCAAACCTCTTGTATCAGAGGCACATGTGATATATGCAAATGACCCTTATAAACATCAGGTGTTTCAATTAATTGGCGATTCTGAATGCCCATGACTTGTTTCATCATTTTAATGGACAATTTCAGGCCAATAAAGCCAACCCCCACTAGCTGTGGATATGCATATTTCGGTCTTGTTATGACCTCATCAGTACAGCACAAGCAGAGTGTTTGACTAAGCTTTAGAAACACAGGCAGTGACTTTTTGCAGTGACCCTAATGATAATGGACATCAATTGGGTATAACAGTCCTGTGTTTCTAAAGCTTAGTCAAACACTTTGCTTATGCTGTGCTGATGAGGTCATAACAAGGCCGAAATATGCATATCCACAGCTAGAGGGGTTTGGCTTTATTGGCCTGAAATTGTCCATTAAAATGACAAAACAAGTCATGGGCATTCAGAATTGCCAATTAACTGAAACACCTGATGTTTATAAGGGTCATTTGCATATATCCCATGTGCCTCTGATACAAGAGGTTTGGGAGGTCACTTTGTGAAAGTTCTAGGTTTGCTGGAGTTTTCATTATGTTTTTACTTATTGGTTTTTCAGTGACCTTCTCACTCAATGTTTTAGTTTGTTTGGGACATTTTTGCAGTGACCCTAATGATAATGGACATCAGCTGGGTATAACAGCCCTGTGTTTCTAAAGCTACATAAGCAAAACACTTTTTTAATGTTTATGATTTGATGTAGCAGACTTTTCATTTTAAGTATTCCACAAACAAATAATACCTATTAACAATTCTGATTTTTCTTCATATGATCTGTCCAGCAACAACATTTTCATATCTTCTTCTTTCATTGATTTACTGAATACTTCAACAAGTATTAAAAGCTTTCACTATGCTAACTTGAGCAACAATGATACTATAGGAAGTGCATTCAAATCATTAGCAGTATATATGTACTACCACATTTTGAACAGAGTTTCTATGATGTCATCAATAAAACACTGGAAGGCAAATATATGCCAGTTTAATTAGGGTTACAGGTCTAGTTGGACAAATAATATGGAATAGTTCATAAAATAATTACTTTGCAATGCAGAACCCATAATTGAAATTTAGCCAACAATTTTAAAAACAGAACACTACACATTAATGTTCATAGCCATGGCTAAACTGAGGAAAATCAGAAAGAAAATAAAAGAGGCTTCTGTAATTATTGATCTGCAGAATAATCCATCAATAAGCCAGTGAGTGAGTGAGTCAGACAAAAGGTGGAAAATGGAGCTGCAACAAGCAACACATTATTATTTTTACTCAAAAAATGTTTTTGATGATAACATAATAAATAAAATATTGAAACAGTCTGAAGAGCTAGAAATAAAGTTATTTAAACAATCAACAAAAGAAGAAAACTATTTGCAATATATACAAAGGCCGGAACAATGAATGAATAAGTAAATAAAAGATGGTTTCAGGGGTCTTTTCAATGAAAGTACCTTAACAATAAAGTATAGCTTGATAGGTGGAAAATATATGAATTCTTTGCATTTTAAATAGAGCCCCACATCATTTTTATGCCTGCTTTCTTCTGGGCTGTAATGACAGTTATGGGTAAGAAATTATTTTAATGGTCTTTTACAGGCTTTATTTGCTGCAGCAGTTTAGTTTTGGGGAGGAAATTTGTACATATTTCTTGATGAGATTCCCAATTGCAGACAGCCAGCTCCAGCAAGTACAGACTGAAGATGGAATTACTTCCTTATTCAGTTTCAGATTTATCATTGTAGCATTTGGATCAGTTATTTTACTTTACGGTCCTGTCATAGCTTTAAATGTGTTTTATTATTGTATATATTTATTTTATTAGTAAGTTCTGTTACAGGAAATACAGGGTGTGAGATATTTCTTCTGGCATCTGGAATAGGCGTATATCAAATAAATGACAGGCTGAATCAAATAAATGAAGCTCCATATTATATATCTCATGTGATACATCTCATATCTGTGATTTTCACAGACAGAATATTAAAACAAAGCCAGGTTTATAAGGTAGCCAGTTTGATGATGTAAAGTTGTCATCTTTGCTGATGCAGGTCTGACATCATCACACTATGACCTCCAACATGCACTTGATGGCTTCACTGGTCAGAGTAAATCAGTTAGGATGAAAATTAGTATGTCTAAAATGAGAGGGCGTGGCAGTCTCATGGAAAACAATGGATTGCTGCAATGTTCAATAAAGTACCAGACAATAAAAACGTATAAAGGATAGGGCAAAAATATGAGACAAAATCAGGGACATTTAACAAAATAAGGGTTAGCTGAGTGCTAGATTTCCAGGCCTTCTTTAATCCCATCTAAATTTTAAAATAAATTGCCAATCAGTTTCTTAATGCTGAAAATGTAACTCCTCTTCCCCTTCCCTGCTAAATGACTTCTGCTCTGTCCCTGAAATGTAGACAATGATATGAAAGATACTGTACTGAAATACAGTTCCCGATGTAGCCTAATTAGAATCATCTGAATTTTTATAGGGTAGAGGATTCTGGGCCCTTTTTCAATATTCTAAAGGATACTTACAGATTTCTACTACACCTTCCGGAAGCATATGACTAAAATTAGTAACAGTAATCTAGCATCACTGGTTAAAAGGATTCATGTTGTTAGACTGACAACACTTTCACTGTGTGCTAATTCACAGTAAGCTTGCCTAATTCCTGAGAAAATAGAATGGCTCAAATATAAAGACCAGTCAGCTACCTCTTACCCTTTTAGGCTCTTCTTCTTCATAGGTTCATAGGTTTATACTAGGCTATCTGCCCCAAGGCATTTATAAGCCTAGCCCGAATTTTTGTGGCTTACGCCACCCCTTATATGAAAAAATACTGTACCCATTAGTTTGTTGTGCCTCTGTCCAGCAGTGACACAGAGATGATTCCCGGGGTAAACCTACGATCTCCCATTCACAGGTCAAGATTTCTCTTGAACAGAGCCAGCGAGGTGCTCTGCCTCACATGGACCGGGACTCTATTCCACAGCATAGGGAGTCTCTGAGTGATAAATCTATCCCTCCAGCACGTCCTATTTATATCCGTGCTAAGGTTTAAGTCGCTTGCTCTAGTGGTTTTGGTGGATTTGGATTTTTTGAGGTGGAGCATGTCCATTAATTCCGGGTTGGACATGGCCTTGTATGTCAGGCACATGTCACCTCTGAGCAGACGGTATGCGACTGAATAGAGCTGGAGTTTCTTCAATCTGGCAGCATATGACAGATTTTGGAGTCCCTTTATCCTTTTGGTGAGAAACTTTTGGGGTCTCTCCAATTGCTGCAGATGTCGGGCGAGATACATCCCGAATGGGGCATTGTACTCGATCATTGGTCTGATAAGTGAAGAGTACAGGGGAACAATGACCTCACTAGATCTGGATGTGAATCCCTTCATGATCAGGTGGGCAATGTAGAAGGTCTTTCTAACCACTTTAGCAACGTGAGTGTCAAAAGAAAGGCCACTGTCTCAGGATCTCTGCCCGGAGATGCCTACATTTATATTCCTTATCCAGACAGATTACAGGTTATATATCCAGCTTCCATATTCCTTAGCCAGATAAAGTAATCAGAAATTAATTTCTGGTCTGGTACCTATATGTCTGATGGACAGAGGCAGTCAGTGAAGCAATCCTTATATAAATCAAATTTTTGGATCATATTTGGGTTGCACAGCTAGGCTTTAAGGGCCCTGGTAGTTGCTAACCTAGTATATACCTATGAACCTATAGATTGCAAACTATATATCCAGCTTCTGCCATTTGTTGTTACAGAGCTTTCAGGGTAGCAAGGGAAATGGATTGAATGTACTGTCACAAGCCCCAACTTATCCTATTTTGGGGAAATGTTAAAAATGCATTTAAGTATATTTGTATTGTCTTGCAGCATCTATATCAGAGAAACAATTTTTCTTTAAGATTTAACTCATACTCCCAGTTGGCACTTTTCTGGGGGTCATTTGCATTGTCTACAAAGTGTGTGTCAAAACTGCAGAAGGAGGTCTCGCCGCAACACAAAGGCATCTTTATCATGGATAGAAATAGTAACTAGATTCAATCTGATGTTTCTAGTTTGGGTACAAGCTGAGATGCACTTTGTGTGGAACTTGAATAGTCATCTTGCATATCTGTGGATTTTTCTAGGATAGCTGATTTCTTCAAACATCATAAAGGCATGCCAGCGGGTGAATTTGTGAGCCCCTAAAACCGCTGAAACCATGCTTGCTGTGTATGTGTGCATGCGTGTCTGTGTTTATCCTGCTGGTACAAGTGCTTGGCTTGGGACAGTTTTTATTTATTTATTCATGTATGTATGTATATATGTGTATATGTATGAATGTATGTATGTATGTATGCATGTATGTATGTATTTATTTTTAAATCGCACATTTATCTGGACCAAGCATCTCCAAAGAGTTTCTTTGCAATTTCCCTAACCTCTGAAGTTTGTGAAGTTAAACTGTCCAGAGGCTCTGTGTTGTATATTAAATGACTGGGTTCACCAGCCACAGCCTGAGAAGCAGGCCTTCCAAGAAACAAGCCAATTTTCCCTAACCTCTGAATTTTGTGAAGTTAAACCCTCCAGAGGCTCTACCCTGTATCTTAAATGACTGGGTTCACAAGCCGCAGGATGGGAAATAGACCTTCCAAGAAACAAGCCAATGTACGTTTATGTTGTACTACTAAACAACTACTGACCACCTGTTTTAGCTGTGTCAAGAGCACACTGCTAGGGACCCTCGGTCACCTTTAACTTCTCTATCTGTCCTATCCCTACTCTTAGTATAGTTTTTCCCTCAACCTTACTACTTTCAAAAGTAACTAGAAAGTGTCTAGCCAACCAAGCTCAGTGAGACAACCAGTAGAATATTTCTGAAATAATTGGCATACTTAACTTTTCTCTCCCCTAAAGCAATCTCTTAAAGTGCAAGTGTGTTTACTGCTTACTCCCACCTAGTGATTCATTTTGGTTACATTCCAGACCTCAGTCTGCTGATTTCTGGGTTGGAGATTGTTTTTCTTTGATATTCTTGTCTGTCTGGGATTGGGAGCTACCTGCTCCATTCTCCCTCCACTTTGATCTGAGCTCACGCCTCTCCTCTACCCTCTCCCCATTCCCACACACCCCTCCTCAATTACATTTATACATCTGGTAAACACCACCCCTCATCTCCTTCAACCAATCATAGCCCTGACATTATTATCAATATCCTCCCACAACTCCACCATTATATCCGCCCTTACTTTCCCAAATCACTAGACCCTCTCTTTATTCTCCAACTACTTAAAATAACTACATTTTATCTCTCCCCTACTTTACATACCTCCATCTGTAATCAGCATCTTCTGTCCCATAAAACTTTGTCTCCTCTTGATCACCCTCACCACTCCTCTTTACTTTCTGTCCCTCCCCTCTTCCTTCCCTTTACCTTGTATACTCCTTCTCCAAGATCTTCCACTCTTTCCTTACAACCTCATACTAATATCAACAGTTTTTCTGACATCTCACCACCTTTATTCAAATTCTATACCTATCACCTATCAAAGCTGAAATTCTCCACTGCTACCATCAAACTGAAACTAACTTATAACCCCCTTCTCAGGCCTCTCTTTTTAACCCAATATCTCTCCATACTAACAATTTTTTCAGGTCCTCTCTCAGTGTGGAGACATTCATCCTAATCCTGGACCAATTAACTATCTATCTGACATCCAACCTTCTAGTACCCAAAACCTTTTCATAACAACAATTAACATGTGAAGTAGCTGTAACAAAACCACTGAATTCCTAGCCTGGCTTACTTTTTACTCCCCAGATATTGTAGCACTCACAGAAACCTGATTAAAACCTCATATATCTGACACTGAAATTATCCCTCCAGGATACAATATTCTTAGAAATGATCGACTCCACAAAAAATGGTGGTGGAGTTGCATTAATTTAAAGTGACTCCTTAACTATCACACTGTTTTCCAAACTTGTTCCAACCTTAGGAAATATAACAAAACAATGAGTGAGAAGGTCACACAGAAAAAACAATTAGTAAAAACTAAATGAAAACTCCAGCCAAGCTAGAACTTCTGTTGAGTGAGCTCTCAAACCTCTTGTATTAGAGGCATATGGGATATATGCAAATGATCCTTATGAACATGCCTCTAATACAAGAGGTTTGAGAGGTCACTCAGAGGAAGTTCTAGCTTGGCTGGAGTTTTCATTTAGTTTTTAATGATTGTTTTTTCTGTGTGACCTTCTTACTCATTGTTTTGGTTTGTTAGTTGGGCTGTTTTGCAGTCACCCTAATAGTAATAGACATCCGCTGGATATAACAGCCCTGTGTTTCTAATACTTAATCAAACAGTCCACTTGTGCTGTGCTGATGAGGTCATAACAAGGCTGAAATGTGAATGTCCACAGCTAATGGGGTTTGACTTTATTGGCCGAAAAGTGTCCACTAAACGACTTAAAAAGAAAAGAAATCACCATATTCCTAAAACACCTGATGTTCATATGAGTCATTTGCATATATCTCTTACAAAAAGCTGCAGATGTCATAGCCTCCCCCATTTCTATCCTTATCAATCAGACCATTACAGAATCTATAATTCCCTCGATATGGAAAATATCCCACGTAATTCCACTTCATAAAGGGGGCTCCTCCACAGAACTATCTAACTACAGGCCTATAGCTATAATGTTCCCTCTGGCCAAAATTATGGAAAAATGTATGCATAAACAACTCCTTCAATATCTTATCCAAAATAAACTACTAACCAGTACTCAACATGGCTTTAGACCCAACCACAGCACAACAACGGCCCTCCTCTCCTTTACAGACACAATAAATCATAACCGTAATGATAAAAAAGTGTCATCTGCCCTCTTTCTGGATCTATCAAAGGCATTTGACATGGTCAACCACCAACTACTTCTTGACACCTTAAAAAATTTACACCTGGATAACCTAACATTAGATTGGTTCCATGCCTACCTCTCTGGCAGGAAACAAGCAGTACTCTGGCAGAATAAACTCTCCAATCTGCTACCAAACACCATTGGGGTTCCTCAAGGGTCCATATTAGGACCACTTCTTTTCTCAGTCTTTATTAATGACCTTCATAAAGCCATCCCTGAGGCCACCTGTATTCAATATGCAGATGATTCGACACTAGTATGTTCCGATATATCTTTAGACAAACTACTAACCAAAACCCAAAGCTGCTTTACAAGAGTGGAAAACTGGCTATCAGGTCGTCAGTTAATCCTAAATCCAAAAAAAACTAAATTATTACTCTTCTATCCAACCCACGAACTTCCCCTGATAGACTTTTCCATACAATCAAATAATGGGACCATTATCTCCCCAGACCTTCACACTAAACTTCTAGGAGTCACCATTGATAATAAACTCAGATTTGATATACATATCAATCTAGCCATTAAAACCGTGAATAAAAAACTAGGATCACTATATAGAATCAAAAATTTTCTAACACCAACGGCAAAAGTGACCATTGCCCGCACACATTTGCTCTCTACCCTTCTTTATGCCTCCACAATTTTCACCAACCTGAACAAAACCGACTTAAATAAACTCTCCTGTTCTTACAATCATATTGCAAGATTTGCAACAGGAACACCATGTAGAACCCATCATTGCATCAACCTAAAAAACCTAGGGTGGATAGAACTCCCAAACCTTTTACAGCAGACCCAACTTATTGAGGCATTTAAAATACTCAAACACCCTGATAAATCTCCTGCACTTAAGAACTTAGTCTTACCATATACCAATCTAAACAGTCTTCGCTCCTCTAACAGGCCACTCTTGAAAATGGTTAAATCCTTCAACTCAGGCAGTGATGCTCTATTTTCAAACGTCATTGGAAAAGTATGGAACTCCCTTCCTCTTAGTATTATTACCACTACCTGTCTACCCCACTTCAAAAAAGAGCTACTCCACCACTTCCAGTCGCACTGGCTATGCCAATGCTCATTTCCTGATTAACTCATACCTAGGATCCTAAGGTTCTTCTCTACTGTCTCTAACCTAAATCCTCTTTTACTCTTCCTGTATCAAAAAATCTCATGATAGACCATTATTCTGTGTTTACCAGTTCTTTTACAGGACTAGTTTTTTTCTTACCATTACCTTATGACTGACGTTTTTAATATATGTGTTAAAGTATGCTGCTTATATTACCTATATTAGTAATTTTCCTCCCTTGTTTGTAGAACACTATGAAATGTATTTGTAACCAACCACAAACTGGTATGTATGTATGTAACTCATATTTATTTATTTTTTTCTGATGTTGGAGCTTTTCTCCCCGGGCCTCCGCTGAAAATGGACATGTATACAGTCGGATTTTCCCGGTAAACAAATGTAAAATAAAATAAAAATAAATAAATAAAATAAAATAAATTATTAGGCTAACGACCACAAGGGCCTTTTTAATCCTAGCCATGCATCCCAAATCTCTGACAAGTTCTGATACCCTTGATAAGTGTAAGCATGGGCCTGGGAGATGAACCATTTAAAGGTTACCTGTTTGCATTAGAGACATAGGTGCCAAACCAGGGTTGAACTTCCGGTTTACCATCCAATTGTCCAAATTGCACTTGAATTGGGTTAGGGAGCAATTCTGCTTTACATAAATGGGGAGCCTGTTCCATAGACGGGGTAGTTTCTGCGGATTTACAAAAAGCATAGTAAATCCACTGATTTAACAAAACTCAAATAGTCTATTTCTTTTATTAAAACAGAATACTGGAGTTTGTACAGTGTTTTTTGTACTACAGGACAATTCCTTTTTATTTCTGGATAGTCCAAGAAAAAATGGATAGGTGGCAACACTAGTCAAGGAAGGTTTTTTAAAATTATAATATTAAAATAAGTGTAATAGGAAAAATACTTTGGGAATCATTAAGTGGGGATAGTAAAACTGTGAAAGAAAGAATAATAGGCTTTGTAAGGTATAAGAGTGTTAAGATTTTTTGTTGAGATATGGGATAAATAGGTTACCTGTGATGATATTATGCTATATATATATATATATTATGTCATATAAGATCATACTGCTAAGAGTATATTAATTATGTGAAGAATTAGTGCAGAACATGTCTTATGGTGTGAAAGAGTAAAGAAGTTATGGAAAAAGTTTTCTGAGATGTTTTCTTAGGGAGATATTAAAACATTACAGGATGTAACTATTTATATGATGTTATATCAGGATCAGAATCACATTTATTGGCCAAGTATGTTCATATACAAGAATTTGGTTTCAATGACTCTTCAAGTACGAATTACATAAACAACATGCACACAACTATTAAGAACAAGACAAAAACATGTAAATATACATATATATATATATATATATATATATATATATATATATATATATATATACATGCAAGGTGCAAAGTGCAACTCAGTGCAAGAAATACTGAAATACAAACTCTGAAAAAAAGAAGTATTAACAATACTCAGAAGCTTGGGAAAAAGAATTCCCCAGCCTAATAAGCTGAGTTAACCGCTTATGAAGTTGATGGCCTGTGGAAAAAAACGGTTCTTATAGCTACTTGTTTTGGTGCATATTAATCTATAATGCCTGGCTGATGGTAATAGTTCAAATAGATGATGGCCTGGATGTGAAGGGTCAGTGATGATCTTCCCTGCCCTTTTCATCACTCTAGAATAGTACAGGTCCTGTAAGGAGGGCAAACTAGCACCAGTAATATTTTCAGCAGACCTGACTATTCGACGTAACCTGTTTTTGTCATGATTAGACAGAGATCCAAACCACACTGTTATGGATGAGCTGAGAACACACTCAATGACTGCTGTATAGAACTGAATTAACAGTCCGTGTGGGAAGTTGAACTTCCTCAGGTGTTGCAGAAAGTACATTCACTGTTGTGCCTTTTTTATGGTGGACCCTGCTTTGGTCTCCCACTTCAAGTCCCATTCAAATGGGTAGTATGTTCAAATGGGTATTATGGGGATAAAGATTAGAAATTGATTGATAAGATGGAATCAGTTTATTTGGAGTTACTTGGAATATTTGGGAACCTAGATAAGAGAGGTTTTATTTAATAAAAAATGGATTTTGGCTTAAATATTAAGTAAAATAAGTTTTTGGTTATTGCAAAAAGAGATGGGGGTTGAGTTTTATGGAATTATTATTATTATTATTATTATTATTATTATTATTATTATTATTATTATTAGTTATGAAAGTGTATCTGAAGTCATATTGAAGTGGAGTTATTGTGTAACCTTGGATGAGCTGATAAATATGGAGTTAATGTCTTTTTTTTAAATAAATAATGGAAAATAAAGAACACCTATCCTTTTCGATAAGTGACATGGGATCTTTTATATCCACTAGAGCTACCATCAACACAGGTATATAGGACCTCAGTTTAACATCTCATCTGAAGGAAGAGAAACAGTGAAGTTTTCACTCAAAACAATAAATATCTCAGCTAGGGCTTTGTACAGATTTCTAGATTGGAGCCCCCTTAACTGGAACTTAAGTACCTAAATAGTCCTCCCAAAGCTGTATGCCAATATACATACATATGTACATAAATAAATAAAAAAGCAAAATGTCTTCTCCTCCCCTCCTGTAACTGTAACATGTTTTATTGTCAAGACTATAACAAGCACTTCACTGCAGTTATTACATACTCTCCTCACACACTAATTGCTTCAGCACTTCAGCCATGACCAGAAATGCCATATCAGCATTCACTGATGAAGTTCAGACAGCCTTACAACTTGATAAATTACTTCTGGTACTGAACTATTATACCTGCTCATCACAACCCCTGACAGTGTGTACCCAGGTCAGCCATCATCACACTGTCCTCACCATAAATGCAGTATCTAGACCAGGGGTGGGCAAACTTTTTGATTCATGGGCCACATTGAGTTCTAACATTTGACAAAGGGGCCGGAACAAGAGCAGATAGATGGCATGCTTTGAAAACATCACCTCATTGGGGGAAAAATACACATCTGCTACAGCTGTATTTTCAAGTAATGTGACCTCCTCTTGACTTGACAGCCGAACAGTATGCATATGTATACCTGTGCAAATTGTTTTGCTGTTAAATCACTAGGAGGTCTCATTACTTGCAATTACATCTACATTTGGGAGTCATAACTAGCTCAACATGCAGTTTGAGTTATTGCAATGCATCTTTCAGTGTTATGATTAAAAATGTGTTTAAACTGAAGACTTAAATTTCTTTATTTCAATGTGTAATTTTTCAGATCTTGATTGTTTAATGGGTTATATAAAATGCAATAATTCAAATTAAGGTATTTGCTTCCTCCCTCTTCTTCAATCTCACTACAGAAATCCCTGACATTCACTTTAATAAACAGGACTTGATTTCTCATCATATGCTGTTCCATTGCTGTGACAGAAAAGTAATCCATAACCACATAAATAAAAAAAAAAAAATTAAATCTCATAAATGTACAGCATATTTCACTTTATTTGAACTGCATTACACTAGACATGCCTGGAGAACTTTTCATAAACATGCTGTATAACTATAGCTGTCAGGGGACAGATTTGGGGTCTGTGCATTTAATGTACATTTGCATCTGGACTGGAGTACAATGCAGTTGTACAAATGAAAGGAAAACTACAGTAGTATACTTTAAAGAACCAACATGAACAGGAAGGAAATGTCCAAAGTTGAAAGAAAGACATTTCTTGTGGGAAGGGGCTGATAAAGAATGGGAGGCTGAGTCTGTGATGAATATTAAGCAAGCAAAGCAACCAAACTATAGTGCAGTTCAGTGTGACAACCCAACTGTTGGGAACACACTAAAAGTACAAATATTCAATGGAGTGCCTAGTGATGTGGAGAGAATGCACATTTTACTTATTTTAAGCAGTCAAATCATTTCTTTTTTTTGAAGAATAAGGCAAGAGAATAGATAATGAAGCAGATCGCTCACACACACACACACACACACACACACACACACACACACACACACACACACTCTTCACCTTTCAAATCTGCATTCGCTAAATTCACTCACTTTCTCTCTCCAATCGCATACACACACACACACACACACACACACACACACACACACACACACACACACACACACACACACACACTTCACCCTTCAAACCTGCATTCACTCACTTTCTCTCCGATCGCATACACACACACACACACACACACACACACACACACACACACACACACACACACACACACTTCACCTTTCAAACCTGCATTCACTCACTTTCTCTCCGATCGCATACACACACACACACACACAGACACACACACACACACACACACACCTTTCAAACCTGCATTCACTCACTTTCTCTCTCCGATCGCATACACACACACACACACACACACACACACACACACACACACACACACACACACACACACACTTCACCTTTCAAACCTGCATTCACTCACTTTCTCTCCGATCGCATACACACACACACACACACACACACACACACACACACACACACACACACACACACACACACACCTTTCAAACCTGCATTCACTCACTTTCTCTCTCCGATCGCATACACACACACACACACACACACACACACACACACACCTTTCAAACCTGCATTCACTCACTTTTTCTCTCCGATCGCTCACACACACACACTCTTCACCTTTCAAACCTGCATTCACTCACTTTCTCTCCGATCGCATACACACACACACACACACACACACACACACACACACACACACACACACACACACACACACACACACACACACACACACACACACACACACACACACACACACACACACACACACATACACACATTTGTTACCTTAAAGAAAACTTCAAAGCAAGCTGTGCAGCAACTCCCATTCTGCCTGGAAAACTCTGCAGTTTTATGGTGTAAAAGTCCGTTGAGCTTAAATCCAAAATGGCGGGCAGTCCCATTATTCAAACAGACGTGCTCCCGCATGTCCCTTGATCTTAATTCCGACAGGCTGACGGAGCTGACGTCATTGCACACGTGATGACGTCAGCTCCAAAACCACGAAAAATGAAAAAGTCTAATTCGGGACGGTTGGGAGGTGGCGGGCCGAATCAAAACGTTTAACGGGCCGCATGTGGCCCCCAGGCCATAGTTTGCCCATGCCTGATCTAGACAGATGAAAAATATATGGTTTGACATTTTGATATACAACTATACTTTGCTATATGTGACAATGAATGTGTAAGAAACCTTACCCAATACAAGTTTCATATTTATAGTCAAGCTTCTTTACTACATTACATAAATGACTCAGACAACCAGACATATCTCCAAAAAATTACTCAGGAAGCTTTAACAGCCACTGAAACATTGTTTTGCAACATACAACGCATGCTCAACCCTAAAAATTCAAACTACTACTTTTTCCCCAAAAATCTCTCTCTCAAAGAAAAAAAATGTATAATACTCTCTTAATAATACAACCACTGAAGTCATATCTCATAGCAAATTATTAGGGACAATAGTGGATGATAATCTTAAATTTGACCTGCATGTACAAAATGACATTAAAAACTCACTAAAAACTAGGGATGCATTATAGAGCCAAAATCTTTCTCACCAATGCTGCTAAAACTATACTTGCCACTACTTACTTCCTCTTCTCACTACTTTATGGCACTCCCATCTTTACTTTCCACCAGACATCACAAAAAGCAAGACCTGAACAATGCTATAATAGTGTGGCTAAATCTGCAGTAAACCCCCATTTAAGTATTCACCATTGTATTTCACTAAAAAGCCTAAATGGGTTAGAACTACCCCATCAAGTAACATAAATTGTTTCTTACCACTAAAAAATTATCCAGCATCCATCTGCTTGTTCAGTACTAAATACCATCCTATACAACTATGTTTCCACTCAGTCATTATGATATAATGACCAAAATCTTCTCTATGTCCCCAAACCTATCAAATGTGATAGGCATGGTCTGTATGCATGCCACAATTCTAAGGCCTGGAAATCCTTACCTATATCCATCAGGTCAATATCCTCCTTCAAGTCTTTTAAAACCACTCTGAAAGACTTCCTAGCCAAAAGCTGGCTCTGTTCTTGCTCAACCCCAGGATAAGCTATATCCCTAAATATAACAAAGTACCTAATCATACCTTACACCTCCTTACTTCAATTCTTCTCTCACTTCCTAACTTCAATCAATTTCTATCCCCTGATATCTAAATATGCTATATCCCTAATATTTTCTCTCACTTCATATTGCAGTCTCTGTTTGTATTATATAAGTTGCCTTTAATTTCTCTAAACTGGTTAAAAGCTTTCTAAATACTAAATCATTGCCATATAAGTTCTATCTACTTTTTTAACTAATTTTGACACATTATGTCTAATTTGGTATAATCTGTAGATGTTTTTATGTTATTTTTGAAGATTGCAAAATTGTTGTTCTTAAAATGTTTTTGTAATACCTTGGAACTGTTTCCCTAGGCCTTCACTGAAAATGAGCACCTACCCAGTTGGGCTTTCCAGTAATCAAACATTAATAAATAAATAAATAAATACATCCATACATAAATGCAAAAATTGTAAATAATACATTTCAAGAGCTAAATAAAAATAAATAAATAAACTCACCAAACTCCATCCAGAATCTTATGGTTATACCAGACAGTACCTCAGAGGATTCATGTTTGTTAGCTCCAATAAACTTATAAAAATACAGTCTAACACTACATCACTGTTTCCATAACTAAAATGACACCCACAGCGTGCATTCAACAAAATGGAAATTGGGTATACCATAGAATCAATGGGAATAAATTATCAATTGAAAGTGTTATCAGAAATATGAAAATATTGGCAATTGTGTCCCAATTAAAAATGGAAGCAGCACACATCATGGCCATTATGGGGCACAAAAGGAAGATGTTACTGCGTACTACTCATTAATAAATAACTTCAAACGTGGGAAAAATATCAGGCACATACCAACTAAACTCTTAAATGCAAGAAACTGTTATCAAAAATGGAACAAGAAATAAATGGCAAAAAAAGAAACTTCACAACACAAAAGTAGTAAATTATGAGCATACACACTACAGTCAGGAGCACCAACAACAGAAGAAAAAACTTTAGAATCCTAACAATTTATGGCATAGAAAACGAGCAGAACAGTTAAGATTTTTTTAAATATGTAACTTAAGAAATATATATGCATAACATAAATGTACATGCAAACATAAACCTAATATTAAATTAGATGTGCTAAATGACAAGAACAAAGTTCAATAAATGAAGATACAAGAGAAGAGAAACATCAGTATAACTCAAGATACATCAAAAGAAAACAAGACTGAAAACAATAAAAACTGAAAATGTTTCTTTTTTCCCTTTACTTCCTTTCTTTGCTATGTATTACTGAATTAAAATGTATGGTAATAAAAATAAATGTATATTTCAACAAAATAAAGTAAAAAATAAAATTCAACAAAACTGTGAAACCATTTTGTATACTAAAGTGGAAGAACATACTAGCAGTCTCGCAAAACAGGAAATCAACAACAATAAAATTCTACAAATTATACAAATCCAACAGAATTGCTTAACAGCAATGACCAATAGTTGCATGTGGGTAATAAATGGTTTACCCATGAAAGCCATTTGTAGATGAATCATTCATATCCCATACCAACAATGGGTTATTACTAAATTAAAGTACAGCAAATCAAACGTGAAAATAATGCACTCTACATAGTGTAAGTTTGAAACATTTCATAGGATTCAGAAATGCTGCTTACGTGACTGTGCTATGGCTAATTTACACGGTCAATGTAGTCCAAGATTTCCAACAGCAATTACCTATTTAATAAATTCTCTAATGCAAATAGAAGTGACCATGAACAGAGCAGACTCCATGATAACAGTCACATGTCCTGTGAGTGCTACTAGCATACTATGAGTACTGCTGAGAGCATAATGAAGTCCTCAGAAATGCACTACCAGTTGTATTCTTATAAATGAGGAACAAATTGGTGTGTAGGATAGTCAGAAAGTGAGAAGAGCAATCAGAAGAACACACTGAAGGATCATGAGGAAAAACAAAAGACAGGCCTAGGAGGGGTGAGAAGAGTATATATACTATTTTTGGGAAAAGTTGCCCATTTTTTGAGAAAGGTAGAGAGGGAAGTAAGTAAGGGGAAGGTGTGGTCAGGAAAGTGGGCATAGGCAAAGTAGCGTGGACAGACAACCAAACACAATACACAGACAAAGACCAGCACAAGAAGTAATGATACAAAAGTGAACACAAAGGAGAGACACAGACAGACAGACAGAGGACATTTGGTGATGTGAAGACTGGACTGCAAATAGGAGAGAAAAGTGATACACAAAGAAGGGGGACACCATGGTGAGTGATAGGATAGGGTGACAACTCCCTTCCACACTAACCAGGACAGCACACAACCAGAGGCCAGTCTTCTCTTGGACTGCCATCACCTGTCTCCATGCATTGCAGGGCCTGGCAGTGCATTGATTCTGCTAGTCTGCTTGGTCTGAAGAAGTTTTCATTGAGAAGATGAAAGTGCTTACCCATTTATTGGTGTTTTACTTGCTTTTAATTTTGTCTGAATAAAGAGATTGTTTAGAGTATCCCCTCAGATTCTACAGGTCATTTGCATTATCTTTGATTCGTACTGTGGCTGTTCCTATTTGTTTTTTTCATTCTGTCTTTCATTCTAGTTTAGTTTGTTGGTGCACACAAGGATGCTGTCCAGGCATCCAATGTGGATGTCAGGCTACTGTTCCACCACTGCCATTATCACCTTCTTCAACTCCTGTTGATTAACATAGTGAACGTACCAGCAGTTTCCTCAGTGGGTGTGACAACACCTCCATTCCACCACTGGCATAGCACCAGAGTCCAGTTTGGAACCCTCCAGATTGGCCAACACTGGATAACCTATGTCATTCAGTGGAGAGGCATCCCTGGAGACAGATATAGACATAGTAGGAGAAGACAGATTAGATTAATGATGTGGTGACTGCTGCCACACTAATGAAATGGCTATGGGTACTACCATATGAAATAATAACATTAATGGAGAGAAATAAAATTAAAAAAAAAATTAAATAAATACATAAATGAGGGACAACAAGAAAGACATGAAAAGTAAACAAAACATTAGTAACAAATCCATCTATGACTACCAGGCATACAAGCAGCTACTGATTTAAAAAACTTTTATTAGCTATGCAGTACTAATACAGAGGGTATGTCTGATCAGACATACTTTAGAATAAGGTGCAATTCCAGGAAGTGGGTCCATACAAGATCATGAAAATTATACTTAACTTCTGTTAGTATATTAGAATAGAATGCAAATGGTATGCTGGGAAACAGCGGCGGGCATGGAATGTGTGGAGGGAGGCCCCAAATGCTATGACTTATAGAAAATGGAAATAGACAGGCATGGCAGATATGGTCACCTACATATATATTACACATCAATACACTTTGCATGCCACTGTGACATATCAATGGTAGCCAATCTAGTGGCCTAAACATGGACAGCTCTCAACATACGGTGGACAAGTACAATGATATATGCCAGCCAGTATTACAAGACAGTATGGACAAAAAGGTAGCATGCTGTATAACTGACACTGCCAGAGCTCTTGATTTGGACATTTCACACAAAATATTAGGAAATGTGACTGTTGCTCTGTACAGGACTGGCAGAGCGTGGCAATGCACACAGCATGGCAGCGGACCAAATCTAGAGGTGAGTGAGGTGCATGCTAGTTAGTATGCTGTAAGGTTGTAATGCTGCCAGGCAGATGATCTCTATCCAAATAGTGTGGACACAGTAACAAGTCATTTGGGAGGGTCAGTGCCTTTGCCAGTGTAGACAGTGCAGGTGTGTCCAAGAGGTGCATATTGTTAAGGTCAGTGCTTGAAACTAGCAAACACAGCACAGTATAATATAGGGAAACATTTTGCTATGTTATATGTAATATAACTTAAAAACAATGATTTCACCATTTCTGATTTCCTAGAGTTTATAAATCTTTTTAAACAGTCTATAGTTTTATTACTATCATTGACTGATTGATTTATAGGATTAGAAAAACCCAAAGCTGGATCAACCGTATACCCAGGTTTTTAAATGAATCTACAGCTTCAATCACTGTGTATGCTGTATTAAATATCCACCATACAATCTCTGTCTCCCAACTCTCTATACTCCTTTGCCCAAATGGTCAGTTTAGCTTAGTTATTTTGCAGGCAAACCTTATCCGTAACAGATATAATCAGTTTACCCTTTTTCAAGTCATCTGCATACAGACTGTAAAACACCTCAGATGGGAAAGATAGATATGAAAGATACAACCGAAATGTGTATGGCCCCATTACAGAGCCCTGTGGGACACCCTGAATGTAGCCTAGAATTTCATCTCTCCAGTTGCTGTATGATACTTGTCATGTCTTACATGTAAAGTGTAGCTATAATGTTAAGATTAGATCAGTACCTTCTGTTCTAATTTATTGGTCAATGTTTTGTGTGTGAACCTATCAAAGACTGGAGTTAAATATGTCTAAATCACATCACAGCACAATTTTTCTTTTATAGCTATCATATTATTATAAAACATCATGTTATAGGTGGTTATAGACCTATTTTTAACATAGGCATTGCTGATAAATGGTTTCAGGTCCTAGCCTTTCCAATTCTAACAATGTTGTTGTTTTTCTTTCGGCTTTTCCCGGTTAGGGGTCACCACAGCAGAACTCCTGTCTGCTAATGATTGGCAGTAGATTTTATTATTTATGGTGCCGAGGTGCCAGCTCAACACCCAACCTTCAATGAAGGCACGCCCATTCACGCATGTCTTTCGAACACTACTTGACCGCGGGGAGGAGATGCACACTCTACACAGAAGGCACTCCAGCCAAGAATCGAATAGGAGAACCTCTTGCTGTGAGGCGACAATGCTACCGCTGCACCACCACAGCTTAATATAGCAAAATAACCTTCTCCATTTTTTCCACAACAACAAAGTACACTCATGGATTTGACGAGTATATGTTTCCAAGCTTGAGGAATCTATCCACACTTAATTGACCTTGTGAATAACAGATATAATGGTACTATAAATTCATGTTGAAGCATTTTTAGGTTCATATTACAAATTCTGTCATGTCCCCACAAGTGATGTACAACAACAGACACCAGAGCAATGTGATGCTGTGTGATGGCACTATATAATGCATGCATACATATTGTGTTAAGGCGGTGTTTGGATGTTAAAGGTACAATTATATGATTGCATATATCCTGCAGTTTAAATATGAAACTTCATTCACTGGAAGCACTCCTGACTTTGGAAGATGTGGACATCTGTGCAGTCACAGAGACCTGGTTCAAGGCCATAGAGTGCACCCCGGCAATACCAGGCTATAATGCCTAACACGGTTTCAGACCACAATGAATGTGTGGAACTAAAGGAGGAGGAGTGTCAGTATTCATCAAAGGTAAATACACCTCAATATTGGTTAAACAGAATGATTCTATACAGATACTCCATGTGCAAATAACTATAGGAAGACCCCTCTCCAAGTTATCGCCAGCTATAGTCCCTCCCTCCATGAACCATGATATCCACACTGCCTACTTGGATTTAATTGAATCACTCAAAATACAACAAAACATCCTGGTTATGGGTGACTTTAACTACCCGTGCATAGACTGGGTAAATTATATGTGTACAAACACACACTTCCGAATGTTCTTGGAAATCATTAACTCAAATGCCTTGGAGCAGATAGTTGGCAACCCACAAGGGGTCCAAACATTCTATACTTGGTACTCCCCAACATGTAAAACAGTGTACCACTGCAAGTGTGCAGCCCTTCCTGGTGAATACTGATCATTAAACAGTCTCTTTCAAAATAATGACAGTATCAGACCCCCGCCTCCAGGAGGAATTAGGCTAAAAAACTTCTCCAAAGCCAAATACAGCCTCTTATGAGAGTGCATTGACAGCTATACTAGGATATATGCTAACGCATTGTATGTACATTTATACAATTGCATTGGCTCAACCATTCCTGATAGGACCAAAGCAAGATCCTCAAGGAAAAAAAAGTCTGCCTGGTGGAGATCCACCATAAACAGGTTATATAATAAGAGGAGGAAACCGCTTTCTAAGAGCAAGAAGGAATACTCTCAGAAATGGAAGCACACCTTTCTTAGCTTGAACAAGCAAATAAGAGATCTTGGAAAGTCCTCTTAAGCTAACTATGAATCTAAATTAGCATCCCTTGCTAAAGATAACTATAAGGCATTCTTTAGGTACATCTGAAACCTTAAAGGAAAAACCTCAGTTTGCACTGAACTGGTAGTGAATGGTACCACATATACTGAACCAGTGGAAATAACCAATGTGCTAGCAGACAGGTTCAGTAAAAACTTCTTTGTCCATGACACATATACATTCTTACCACCTATTCTCCACCTAGTACCTCTAAAGAGCAGGTCTTAACTGCTCTGTCCAAGCCCAAAAATACAGCCTCTATGGGACCTGATAACATAACTAGGCTGCATTCTCAATGGCTTAAAACAGGAGCTAGCAACACCATTGGGTACTCTTTTCAACCACAGCCTAAGCACTGGTTTTGTCCCAGCTGAAAGAAAAACAGCTACCATCATCTCCTTGCACAAGGGGGGGGGGGTGCATCAACCAACCCTGGGAGCTATAGACCTATTAGTCTAAGCATCCTTATCTGCAAGGCCATGGAGAGAATCATCATGGACCTTATCAAAAAGGATTTAGGAGACCATCAAACACTTGACCTGACCCAGTTTGGTTTAGTTAAAGGGAGATCCTGCCTGTTAAACATGGTGAACTTCATCAAGACTGTCACCAAAGCCTTGGACAAAGGCAAATCTGTGCATATGGCCTACGTAGATTTAGCCAAGGCCTTTGACACAATCCCCCACTCTGGTATCTTTGAAAAACTCATCCAGCTGGGGGTCAACCCATATGCTGTCAGGTGGATTACAAACTGGCTCAATGACAAAATGCATAAAGTCAAAATAGGAGACTTCACCTCCACCAGCAGGTCCATTACCAGTAGTGTTCCACAGTGATTGGTGCTGGGGTCCCTGTTGTTTTGAATCTACTTCTCAGAAGTTCACGCAAAAACAAACAGTCTGTGGCAGACACATGACTGCAAACTGGGAGCAGTCACTAAGTCCCAAAAAGATGTCAACATTCTAGAAGAAGGACTTATGCAAACCAATGATTGGTGCCAAGTCATGGTCTTAAACTCAATGCAAAAAAATGCATTATTGCATCCTTTGGTAAAGGCAATGTCCCTGCACTTACCATATTTTAACAACACCTTATGCTCTAAATCAGTGGTCAGAGATTTGGGCACACAGGTTGACAGCAACATTGATCACCTCATAAGCATGAGCTTACAGAACAAAAGAGGTTATAACCCTCCTGTGCTCTTCCCTCATCAGGTCAGTAATAGAGTACAATATTCCCTTTAGTATGTACCAAACAGGCACCTGCAGCAACTGGAAAGACCTCAGAGGTTCCTCAGAAATAAATTCAGGGTCTTCAGCACATGTCTTACATGGACAGACTGAAATCACTGTCGCTATACTCTGTATCATATAGACTACTCAGAAGCAACCTGTGCCTTACATACAGAACAAACTCAGATCCTGTCTCAATTGAAACATTGCAAATTCGTAAGTCAAATAGTACACAATTCACTTACGCTAGGGGCCTTAACCTAACATGTGACATCAGAAGGACTTGCTAGAGAAACGGATATGTCTCCCAGAGGTTGCCTGTCCTCTAGAAAAAACTTCCAATACAGGTTAAACAGAGGCCCTCTGTTGCTCTTCTCTCTCTAGTATAGAAGACAAACAGGCAGGGTAGCTCATTTATGTACTTTTTAAATTCACCCAGAGGTTTCACCTGTATCCCTCTTGGATAGGGCAGTTAGTGCTGATTTAGATCTGCTTATAACATAGACCATATCTCTAGACCCCTAAGGGAACAAGGGTTGAACTTGGGTAGGCTTGTAAGGGGCCTAGGGCCATGAGCCTAATAATCTCTTATGATGTTATGAACCTATGGATTACTCACATTTGCTTTCATTATTACTTTTTACTGGCTCTGTGGCCCACGGACAAATGTCATATATACTCATCCACGGTTAAGTGTAACTCAGACATATTTACCTGAAATGGAATCATAAGCATAACTGATGTAATATTAAACTCAAAACTGCATGATAAATACAGCCATGATGTGATCATTGTGGTGTTCAACTCACTACAGATTTTTCAAAAAGGAGTAGAGAGAGAAGTAAAGATGGTTCTTTGCAGACATTGCAACCACTACAGGTGAGGTAGGTATACAAGGGGTATTGACAGCACATGCTGTTGAACTTGTCTAATACATCAGATTCAATGTTACCATTGTTTTAAAAGTTAAAAAGTCAGGAGGGTTGGGTTGAAAAATACTAACTGATCACTGACTGGGGAAATAAACATACTAAGGGTTCTTAATATGCTGTGAAGTATACTGCCAATGTACTTTATTTATCACAGCATAAGCCAGGTTTGCAGGAGATACACTCCATAGGCCTTGTGAGTAGGCAAGGAACTGGAAGTTTCATATTGTTGACTACACTTTTATTCTCCATGTAGTTAGGATACAATTAATTTCTAAGTTTTTTTTTTTCTTTGTGTCATGTGGAGTTGGGGAAGTGGGAAGCAGTGTTCTGAAAATGACAATGAGTACCTTCCTCTCATTTAAAGAGTGTTTATGGGGACTGTTTTTTTTTCAAACCGAGTATCCTGCATTGAGGATGATTGGCAGGATGGCTTTGTAACTAAGTTGTGTGAGTGTAGGTGGGAGTGGCCATGCGTTACACAGTATATTTTGTTTGTTGCGATGTTGTTTCTAGGTGGGGGAATTATCAAATATGTTTCCTGACTTTATTTTAGCTGGGGTAGTTAACACATGTTATGATACTTATTTGAAATACTGTGTAATATCTGCAACATTTTTCTCAGGGTAGAGAGGAGGGTTGTACTGACATGTATGAGTACCACTTAACCTGGGGGCAATCAATGTTTCCATACCAAAAATATTTCAGGTCTCAGTACTCTTAGCTACTCAGATAAGCTTAAAGTTCTGTCTCTCTATGTTTTGTCATGTGGACTCATAAAGATTGATTTCTGTTTAGCTTCTGTGCTACGACTGACCCAAAACTCTTTGAAATCTTTCGCCTAAATTGAACAAGGGGTAAGACAAACAGCCATTCTAAAGACCTAAAACTACACTACTACAGCAACACCACTAGATGGCATGACAGATACTTAATCCAATGTATCCCCATTTCTGGAAAAGGATGCCCTTTCCCATCAAGTGGAGTTCTTCTGTGACTACCTTTGAAACAGTCTGGGTGACTGGATTGGTGATCACAAAATTTCGCCAATGATATCTGAAGTAATTCTACTTAATGGGAGAAACTTCTGGCCACCCACAAGTACTGGGTGATGTGGCTGAGCTTCTTGATGGTCTCCTTTGACCAGAAGATTAAGTAAGAACCTAGGAAGCTGCGGACCTGTCATCGGGGGTGAAAGTGGCATGTTTACAGATAATTGTAGTGGATATCTAAAAAGAGAATGGAGCTTGCACCATTGGACTGCTGCTTATATACTTGAGTTGTTATTGACAAGACATGTCATGGTCAAGTGGTAAATGAGAAGGGCATGTAGTAGTGTAGCACTTATGTACAAATAAGTTACGGGGAACACAGTTCTACCTAGCCACATTTGTGTTGGGTGCCATATATGTGACGTTGTTGGCCCAGAGCACACAGAACACATATCATGTTTCAGATATCAGGACTGACTGCAGAGGCTTATAGCACAGGTACTTGCTGCTCTTTTGAGTGTGTTACAGGCACATCTCCTATTGAGTTCTTACTGCCACACATAGCAGGGACTTTTACAGGTGTCGTGTATCTGTGTAGGTCAGGTGTAACACAATACATGGAAAAGTGTGGACTTTGTTGTGGGATACTGCAATGTGGATGTGAGGAGCACAACAGACCAGTAGCTTAACATATGTGTAGCTTTACATTTTCAGAGCAGGATGCCTAAGAAGAAAAAGAAGAAGATGGAAACATTCTCCTAGATAGAAAATAGCTTTGTACTGGATTTCCTTTGTGAATATGGTTGACACATACGTTGTGGATAAATGTGACAAGGACTTCAGTTAGCACATCAAGTGGGAACTTGTCGTACATCTCATCCCTGTTAGTAGCCGTTACTGTACCCAAGTATAAATAGGGTTACTGGCATACATGTCTGGCAGAGGAGTGGAGGGCCATAGGTAGTGGCCTATCTAAAGAGTTACCCTAACTGCCATTGAGGAGTTCCTGGCATCCCTGTCTGAGGGCATGACTTCTACTCAAAAAAAACTGAAATCAGGAAGCAAATGGATAAAGCTGCTTTTTCTTTATTTCACACTTCTTCCAGGCAGCCTTTTTATATTCCATCCATATTAATGTGTTAATACCTTTCAATTAATAGATATCAATTAGTACAAAATTACCACTCAAGCTTAAAGGTGTACCCCCCATGACTATCAAATAGAAAGAAAGAGACACAAAAATAGCAAAACACACAAAAAAAACATAAAAGGAAATACATACTTATAGAATATTTTTCAAATATATATCCTATGCAGTAAGACCATTTACTAATACATATTAACTGATGCACTACATAGTTCATTTTCAATTTTGATTGAATATTGCACTTTGCCCGGCTATTGATATTTTATGCCATTTCCTTATTTATTTACTTTCACATCACTACTTATTACTCACTTACTTATCCCAATTTATTTCCATGTTTAATCCGTGTGGAAACAGGGTTCCCATATTTACTATAGGTTTGGTTTCTAACCTTAATAATCTATGTCAAAATTCATCTCCCCCATATTATGGCATCCAAAAGGTTGAGCCAGAACACTGAAGAGAAGGCTGTCAGCATGACTTCTTCCTCATATGAGGTGGAGAACTTGATTTTGGTACAGAACTTTACTGAGCATTTGGGGGGAGGGGGGGTCAGTTGGTGATGCCTCAGAAGAGTATTCATTTATTATGTGTACAGAAACCCTCAAGATTCAGAACTATACCCATATTAAATATGAGCATTTTGTTCTCACAGGCATGTTGGACTTAATGTACAACTTCAGTATGCACAAGGTATGTTGCCTATATCTTTTGCATGCCAGTCTGTTTTTTATCTGTACCTCAACAGGAGTTTGATATGTGACAAGAAAGCAATGGCACGCATATATGTCTTTGTCTGTTTTCAGCGATGCTTCAGTATCAGAGTCTTCTCTTTTAGAATGTCATTGTCAGAGAACTGACTGAACCTGACAATGATGGCTGCCACAGCCTCGTGCAGTCTGCAGTCACAGTGACTTTGTTAGGCATGGATAACTGGTGGGTGTATCACCTCTTATTTCTTAAGACATTCCTGCTGTGCCTGTGCAATCAATTTCCCAGTCCCATGATACCACAGTAGAGCAGGAGTTGGTTGGCACAACAGCACAGGATGCATCCTTTTCCCATGTAACCCAGATATCAGTGGCTCCTGGCAGCTCCCATGACAATGAGAAGAAAAGTAGTGTGACTTCCCAATGGCAACTGTCTTAGTTCCCACCTCGCACCTGAGCTGAGTGTCTCCACAGCCATCACTCAGTGAATGTGAAGGTCTGGCATGCAGATATAAGATGATGCCACCACTGCCATTGCAGAGTGGAGTGGTGTGCTTCCTAACATCAGAAAGGGCTTTTTCCATTTATGCCCTGCCACCCTCCTCTGCTCAGGCACTCTACATCAGGGATACTACCCCTGCTTGACCAGTCTTCCTGGCTCACCATATTTAGCATGTTCACCTACATCAATAATCCACCTCCACAATGTTTCTTGCCAACTCCTGTCATTGTGGCCCTATCCACCTATGCATAAGATGACAATTCTACCTTTCCCTCAGTACTCTGTTACCAGGGTAACTTGTGTCTGATCAGAGTTATCAGTCCATGTATGGTACAGCATAGGGTGGGTGGAATTATTAATATTTCAGGCATAGGTTCATAGGTTCATAGGTTCATACTAGGCTATCTGCCCTGGGGCATTTATAAGCCTAGCCCAATTGTGTTTGGCTTATGCCACCCCTTGATTTGAGTATACTGTGCCCTTTTTAAAGTTTAGTTTACTGTGCCTCTGTCGAATAGTGACACGGAAGTAATCCCCGGGACAAACCTATGATTCCCCCATCCACTCATCAAGATTCTTCTTGAAGAGAGTCAGTGAGGTGCTCTGCCTAACATGAACTGGAATTCTATTCCAGAGTGAAGGGAGCCTCTGGGTTATGAATCTGTCCTCCAGCATGTTCTATTTATTTCTGTGCTGAGGTTCAAGTCCCTCGAGTGCGTGGCTCTAAGGGATTTAGATTAACTGAGGTGGAGCATGTCCATTAATTCTGGGTTGGACATAGCTTTATATGTCAGGCATAGATTGCCTCGGTGTAGGCGGTATGCAACTGAGTAGAGCTGGAGTTTTTTTAACTGAGCAGCATATGGCATCTGTTTGAGTCCCTTGATCCTCCTGGTGAGGTACTTTTGGGGTCTTTCTAATTGCTGCAGGTGTCGGGTAAGGTACATCCCAAAGGGGGCATTGTATTCTATGATGGGCCTGATGAGGAATGAATAAAGGGGCACGATTACATCTCTTGATCTAGATGTGAATCCTTTCATGATGAGGTGGGCTATGTAGAAGGTCTTTCTAACCACTTTGGCAATGTGGTTGTCAAAGGAGAGATTGCTATCAACTTGGGTCCCCAGATCCCTAATTACTTTCTCTGTACTTAATGGGTTACCACCTATGTGGTAATTTGTGGGCACATTGTTTTTGTCAAAGGGTATGACTATACACTTTTTGGCATTTAGCTTTAGACCATGGCTTTGGCACCAGTTATCCGTCTCTGCGAGACCTTTTTGAAGGATGTTTGTGTCAGCCGGAGAGTCAATTATGGCGCCCAGTTTGCAGTCATCTGCGAACTTGGTGAGCCATAGTCCTCCCACGTTGGCCTGTACCTCAGAAAAGTAAATACCGAACAAGAGAAGTCCCAGGACAGAACCTTGTGGGATGCCACTTGTGACTGGTTTTGAGTCTGACATGGCCCCAGCAACTCTGACTCTGTGGGTTCTGTCTTTGAGCCAGTTTGTGACCCATCTTGTGACATAGGGGTTTATATTTAGGCTGGATAGCTTATCTATGATAACTGAGTGGGGTATTGTGTCAAATGCCTTTGCGAGGTCGAGAAATGCTGTGTGGACTACCTTCCCTTCATCTATGGCCTTGGTGACTGTTTCGAAGAAGTCGACCAGGTTCAAAAGGCAGGATCTGCCCTTGACGAAGCCAAATTGGTTAGGATCTAGTGTCTGTAGGTCCCCAATGTCTTTGTTTATGAGTTCCATGATGATCCTCTCCATAGCCTTGCATACTAGGCTAGTCAGGCTTATGGGGCGATAGTTTCCAGAGTCTGCAGAGGCACCACCTTTGTGGAGTGGGACCACTGTTGCTGTACGCCATTCTTTGGGCACATATCCTGTAGTGAGGCTGAGATTGCACAGCAGTTTTATTTGAGGGATTAGTTCTTCTTGGAGTCCATGTAGGACACAACCCGAGACACCATCTGGTCCCATGGAAGCAGTGTTTTTTGCTTTGGAGAGGGCGGCCTTCACCTAAGCATCAGAGATGTTTGGGAGGCTGCACTCTGCCGGGATAGATACTTGCTCTTTTGGGGGAGAGGGGGTGGAGAAGTTTTCACTGAACCTGTCTGCCAGGATATTGGAGAAGTCTGTGGGTTCAGTGTATTTTTTGTCATTTAGAATCAACTCAGAACAAGTCTGGGAGTTGCATCCCAGGTTCCTAACATAACTGAAAAAAGCCTTATGATTGTCTTTAGTGTCCTGTGCAATTTTTCTCTTGAAGCTGGCCTTGGAGGATTTTATGAGGGATCATAACTTTTTGCTAGTACTGATCAGAGATGCCTTCCCTTTTAGGGATTTTGCTCTATCATGTAGTAGCTTCCTCCTTCTGTTGTACAGTTTATTTATGGCTGGGGTCCACCAGACTGGACGCCTGCCTTTGGATGACTGGGTCTTGATTTTGTTTGGGATAGCATGATCCATGCATTCCTGGAGATGTCCGTAGAATGCGTTTATATGGGATTCTGCAGTTTGGGCCATAGTTTCCACTGGCTCTGGGGCCTTGAAGGATTCCACTTTGGTTTTGAGAAGTGTGAAGTTCACTTTTGAGAAGTTTTTCACTGTGGTTTTCTGGGCTGGGGGTGGGGTCGGGATGTGGATATCCAGTGAAATTAATTTATGGTCTGATCTTACCAATGAGGGATATACTTCTGGTATGGAGCATAGAGTCCCCATGTTGGTAATGATCAGGTCTAGTATGTTTTCCCCTCTTGTGGGAGTGGTGACTAGTTGTTAAATAGCATTTGAGTTTATAAATTCCAGGAACCTTTGGGCTAAGGTGCTGGGGCTTAAGTAATGCTCCCAGTCTTTGTTTGGGTAGTTGAAGTCGCCCAGTATAATGGTGTTCGGAGAGATCTTCATGTTCTCCAATGTTTTCAGGAAAGCCGAGTGGGATTCCTGACTTTGAGAGGGTGGTCTGTAGGATGCTATAAACTGAAAAGCAGTCTTGCCCACTGTCAGTTGCACATGGATGGTCTCCAATACTTCATGCAATGCCACTAACCTGGAGGTGTGGATATCCTTGATAAATATGGAAATTCCCCCTCCTTTTCTGGTTCGGTCCGAGTTTTAGGGTCGAAAAGCATGATATGAGGTATAACCTGGTAGTGCTGGGGTGCTCTCTGGAGCCTTGAACCAGGTTTCTGTCACTGCACAGATATTGATGTTCTCCATACTGAGGAGAGCTTTGAGTGCATGCACCTTGAGGTTAAGACTTCTGGCATTTAGCAGCATTACCCTTAGTTTCTTGTTCCTTGTGCTGTCTATGGAGGTGGGTTTGACTTTTGAGCCTTGCCTAGAAAAGGCACTATGGGGGTTGCAAGAGCCTTTGCCAATATCCGAAAGCCCAGGGGTGACAGGTGCAAGCTGTCCCTAGCGAAGCACCGTGGCTTGTCGAGCATGTCATCCGGGCTGACAGACACTGGCTCCCCTTTGAATGACACCAACATTTTAGCCGATTGTTAAAATTGATCATTTTGTCTTTATACTGTGGCATCATTCTAGGTGAGGGTAAGATGCTGCTCAAGGTCAGGGTCATACCGGCCTGGGCTACATGATCAGAGAGCTCCTCTATGTCTCTTTTCATGTAGTCGAGGGAGGTACGTCTCAGGTCATTCACGCCAGCATGTACAATGACTGAGTCATACTTGTATTTGCTTTGGAGTGACCTGAGTGCTTGTGTTATGTGGCGGATCCTAGCGTCCGACAGGTAACTCACTGTGACCTTCTCTTTATTCAGCCTGGTGAGCGGGACGTCAGTGTGTCTGACAATAGAGTCACCTATTACAAGAGTATCAGGTGTGTTATTCAGCCTTAAGGGCTGTGACTGCTTGGCACACTGACTTTGTGTGCTATGTGTTGTACGTGTTTTGTTTTGGGGTAGCGTTTGCTTGGATGTCTGCTTTGGAGGTCTCTTTTGCTTAGGTAGATTTATATTTAGAACCTCCGAGTATGTTTTAGTGTTTTTATGTGTTTGGTTCGCTGTTGTGGTGGGACTATGTGATACTGGAATTGTGTTGTGTGAGGTTACCTTCTCCTCCTGACTGGTTACACCAGTTTTGAGATGAGAGAGCTCAGCCTCCAGTTTGGCAATATGGTTGCATCTCTCACATATATTGGAACCTGTTTGGAGGAGGACAGGGTTGTCCGTGTACATGAGACAGCTGTAACATTGCCTCAAAATTCCCAGATTCACCAGCTGGACTGGAAAAGAAACCAGTGACTGACCTTTGGACATGCTAGAGTAATATAGGGAACTGAATTAAAACGGACCAATAGGGGACAAGGTAATCGTAGAGAGTATAAGAGTAAGTAGTGCTTATGGTTTATTAGTGCTAACTTGTAAAATTACTTATTTGGACCAGTGAGGGGCCTTAGAATGAGAATATGGTGTTTACTTTGAGAGATAGAGCAGTTCTAAGAGCAGTTCTAAGGGAAAAAGTGAAGAGAAGACTTTGTGGAGCCAGGAATAGTTTAAACCCAATTAGGCGGCGCTGCCCGATGTTGCGCTATGCGCAAAAATGCGCAAAACCGCGCAAAAGAGGGTTTTAAGAGAGGGAGATCAAGGAGTTAGGAATTGACCCAAAATGACCAATAAAACTACAGTTTCAAGGCAGTAACCACTCCCACAGGGGCAGGCAGGCTGCTCAGTGTTTATCACTGCCACTGATGAACACAGAGACTTCCCTTTAGCCCAAGCAAACAATGGCCTCCAAGAAACTTACAAACAGTTCAGAACAGCATCATTTTTTTATTATTTTTTATAGCTAATCTGACCCACAGTTGTGAACCTGTAACTGGCTGTTAGCTAGTGCCATGGCAGACAGTGCTAACCCCCACTTCACATGGGCATTCCTTGCAGCAGTGTATTCCACAGGGTCCTCAAACATTACCTCTTCTGCTGCTGCTGCTGAATCTAGCATATCTTCTCCAATGTCATTCTCCTCCTATATTTGTTGTCATACCAACATGTTGCATAAGAGTGCAGATACAACAAATATTTTGTTGCACATTTCTGTACTATACTGCTGAACAGCACCAGAAACATTTAGATAGCAAAAATGGACTTTCATCAATCAAAACACAAGTTCAACAAATTTCCATGTTCTGAGGTATCTTACGGGTGTCAATAGCCATGGCTCAAGGGCATACCCAGCATCACCCCACATAAATTGCTGATATAGGTTGGGCATGTCAGATATGGAAATCATGGGCCCTGCCTAAGTAGCACTATCACATATTGTATATTATACATTGTGCATTACAGGGGATACTGCCAGCCTCTTGAAAGTCATTTCTACAATGTTGATGGACTGGTGGAAAAGTGTCAAAACAACTTTTGGCAGCAGTGGAGTTTTTCCTTTTCTATACTGTTGTATGACCTTGGAGTAGGTATATATTTTTTTGTTGGGTGTGGGGGAAGACACCTTATATGGGGGCTGTAGGGGGAGATTGCCCACTGCAAAGAAAAAGAAACACATCCTACAGGGTTCATTGAAAGTTGCTACAGCATGGTTTTGCGGCAAATCACTTTTGCTTAAAGTGAATTTGGCTGGTTGACATTTCTCCCATTATAGACAACCTGGTATTTGATAAAGTGGAATCCCTTCATGGTGTCCCTGTGTTCTGGGTATGGCATCATTGACAAGGTGAGTGCAGTCAATGTCGCACAGTACCTCAGAAAATGAGCCATTTAAAAATGCATGCATGGGGGTGTTTCTCTCCTCTGTGGTGTATGGGAGCCACATATATATCTGCTACCCAACTTGCTTCAGTGTGGCATTGAGGATCTTGTGTGGGATCCATAAGGCAGATGCCTGGAATATACCCGTAGTATCCCCTGTTGGTCATTGGAAGGTCCCTGGAGCTAGTACTCTCACAGCTACACATACCTTGTTGTTGGTATTTCATGCATCTCATGAGCTAGCATGTGATGTCAATAGAATCACGTCAATCAAGCTACAACCAGTAAATCATCTGATGATAGACTGAAAAAAAAATTTAGATGAACGTCTGAGGTAAGCTGTTTTTGCAGTAGGGGCAAGTCCTCTAGAACTCCCATTTGAGGCAATACCTCCACACTCCCCAAACATGCATACCCACACTGAGGTTATACAGCAGTAAAGAAAATAGAAAACTTCACTGTCATTGAAAATTGTTTTGGCAATATTCCCTTAATCTACTGGCATACAATTCAATGTTTGCTGATAAGCTGACATGCTCCTAAGATGACATATTTTTGCTTGGGTTGTCATAGGGGTTAAGATTTTTGCCTCTGAGGCAGAAGGTATGGGTTTGATTCTCACCTTTGAGGGAATCTTGCTAGACTTAAAATCCCCCACCATGGCAGATCGCCTAGTATTTACCTATGAATAAACATATTTCTTCCAGCTACTGCGTGGTGTCTCTGTCCCGATAGTAGTCGCCCACTTTTTCTGTGTCATTGAAGGGAGAAAATGTTAGGTGCAGTTGGGGCCTTCTGTGGTCAGGCAATCAATGATGTGTAGCTTGATTATTGGTTGTGAGGACAGCCTCATACATGCATATAAACATATACATATACATATAGATTTGTGCTAAACCAGCTGCTATTCCTAACATGAGTTTGCACAAGTTTTATAAATTCCTGAATTTCTCTACCAAACTGATTTATCCTCATTTGCATTTACAATCTCCCTCCTTACAATAGTGCTGCTCATTTGTATGTTGTTATGTGCTCATTTACATGCTGTGATGCATGGCCATGGTATGTTGAGGCCTACCACTACTGCTCTGTGTCTCTGAATCACCACAGCCCTGCCCACTGCCACCCATTGTAAAATTCCACCTTTCACAGTGCTCTTATTTATTTCTGAATCATGGTCATTACCTATGCAAACACACTCAGTATAAATTACATTTGTAGGGTGTTTTTTTTCAGACAGAAATGCTTTAACACACACTGGATGACTGAATAAATAACTTTCAGAAAAAAATGCATGCCATTTTTACTTCTGCTGACAAAGCAATACAGCATAGTTATAATCCACTGAACAAACAAAGTACACTCAAACTGTAAATGAAACCTACTTGATTTTGTATTTTTTTTGGACTACAATGGAAATAACACAACGACTTTTGGCAAAAAAAAAAAAGATTACAATTTCCCCCAAATGACTGGTATCTTCATTTTGTTCATGAAATGTCAAAAGATGACAACTTTAAAAGGAAACATGAAGATGATTAGGACAAACATGGTTTGTTTCATGGTTATTGATATTTTTTGTTCAATAAAGAATCACAGGCTCATAGGAAGTTACTATGCGATTGGCACTGAGGCCCTTATAAGTCTAGCCAAGAGTTTAGCCCATGTTTAGACAAGTCAGCACCCGATTCCCCTGTCCAGCAGTGACACGGGTGGAATCATAGGTTCATAGGTAGGTACTAGGCTAGCGGCCCAAGGGCCTACATAAGTCTAGCCAGCAAGGTTCCATAGCTTACGCCACCCAAGAAAGTTAATTTCCTGTGCCACTGTCCAGTAGAGACACAGAAGTGATCCCCAGGGTGTATTTCCTATTTCTCATCCAATCATCAAGATTTTTCTTGAAGAGTGCTAATGAAGAACTTTGCTTGACATAGATAGGTATCTTGTTCCAGAGTATAGGAAGTCTCTGGGACAGGACTCTATCCCTCCAGCATGTCCTGTTTATTGTGGTGACAAGGTTTAGGTCCCCAGAGTGTGTAGCTCGGAGGGATTGGGATTTCTTTAGGTGTAGCATGTCCAACAGCTCTGGGTTTGACATAGCTTTATATGTTAGGCAGAGATCACCTCAGAGTAGGCAATATGCTAGGGAGTAATGCTGGAGTTTTTTGAGGCGGTCAGTGTAGGGCATTTGTTTGAGGCCAGTAATCCTCTTTGTGAGGTACTTCTGTGGCATTTCCAGCTGCTGCAGATGTCTTGTGAGGTACATTCCAAAAGGGGTGTTGTACTCTATAATGGGTCTAATGAGTGACGAGTAGAGGGGAATCCCAGGGGTGTATTTTCTGTTTCCCATACAGTTATCCAGGTTGCACTTGAAAAGGAGTAGGGAGTCTATTCTACAGATGGGGGAGTCTCTGGGACAGAAATCTGTCCTGCTAACATGTCCTATTGATCTCACAGACCAGGTTGAGGCGGTACATGTGAGTTACTCAAGTGGAGCTTGACTTGCGAATATCCATCAGTCCCATCATGATGGGGTCCAAGATATCCTTGTATGCCAGACAAAGGTTACCTCTGAGGAGTTTTTATGAAACTGAGTAGAGGGATAGGGCTTTTAGCATATCTGTGTATGGTAGATGTTTGAGGCCCTGGATTCCCCTGGTGAGGAACCTCTGTGGTCTCTCCAGCTGCTGTATGTGCTTTTCTAGATCCCCTTACTTATGAGGTGGGTTATGTAGAAAGCTTTCTGTACAACAGAAGCAACATGGTGGTCAAAAGTCAGGTTACTATCAACCTGGATGCCCGAATACTTCAAGACTGATTGCATGATTTGGGCATTGCTATTAATGTATTAGTTTATTAATTTGTGGGGATATTACTCTCCCCAAGGGCATGATGATGCATTTTTTGGTATTCAGCTTGAAGCCATGTTTCTGGCACCAGTCATTTGTTTGGGTGAGACCCTCTTGGAGGATGTCCACATCACTAGGGGAATTGATGACAGTGCCCAGCTTGCAGTCATCTGCAAACTTGGTCCAGCAGAGACACAGAAGTGATCCCCAGGGGTCATGTCTGTTAAATTTGGTTTAGCTCACTGGTTTTGGCCTGCACCTGCACTGGTTTTGGCCTGCACCTCAGAAAAATAAATCCCAAATAACAGAGGCCCCAAGACTGAACCCTGGGGTATGCCACTCATTGCAGGTCTACTGCCTGAGATGTTTTCCCCTATTTTGACTAGGTGGGTTCTATAAGTGAGCAAGTTTGCTACCCATCTAGAAACATACGGATGATTTCTAGCTGAAAGAGTTTATCTATTATGCCCAAGTAGGGAATAGTGTCAAACGCTAGCCAGATCAAGCTAGGTGGTGTGCACTGTCTTCCCATCATCCATGGCTTTGGTCACTGTGTTAAAGTCAACCAAATTTAACAGACATGACCTCCCCTTGATGAAGTCAAACTGAGAAGAACTGAGTGCTTGGAGGCTGCCAAAGTTCGTATTAATGAGGTGCATGATAATCTGTTCCATGGCCTTGCAGATCAGGCTAGTTAGTCTGATGAGTCTATAATTTCCCGGATCAGTGGATGCTCCACCTTTGTGCAAATGGATGACAGTGGCTTTCCTCTAATCAGTTAGGATGAATCCAGTACTCAGGTTTGGGTTAAATTGGGCATCTAATGGGGCTGCAAGTTCCTGCCTGAGTTCATGTAGGATGCAGCCTGGGATATTATTGAGTCCCATGGCGGCTATATTTTTTGCCTTTGAGAGAGCAATAATGACCTGTTCCCTTAATATAAGGGGAAGGGGGCAGGTACTGGGGATGTCCTGACTTACTGACGGGGGGACAGAGGGGTGAAGTTTTCACTGAAGCTGTTTGCCAGCAGGTTGGCTATATCTACGGCATTTGTATATGTAGTGTCCTTAACCACCAGTTCTGAACAGATCTGGGTACTTCCTTTGAGGTCGCAGACATATGTGAAGAAGGCCTTATGATTGTCTCTGGTAGATGTGGCCAATCTAGACTTGAAGTTTGCTTTGGAGGATTTCACTAGTGCTCTTGTTTGCTTGTTGAGGCTAATGAGAGATTGCTTCCAGTTGGGTACCTGCTCCTTCTTGATCCTGTACAGCATTTTTTTCCCTTTGTCATAGAGTTTATTATTAATTGTAGATGTCCAAAATAGTATTTTATAAAACATGCTACAAGGAAAATATCAAATGTTTATGATGCTTTCAGATACAATTAAAAACAACACTCACACAACACACACACACACACACACACACACACACACACACACACACATATATATATATATATATATATATATATATATATATATATACATATGTATATTAAAGAGGTATACTTCTTTAATAAACATACCCAAATATAGACATCGATAACATTGAGAACAAAAGGTCAACACAAACGTCTATACGTCACTGTGCATGCAGGAGAAGTACCCTTTCAGCATGCAACAAAAATTACAAACAACAAAAAAAAAAACAAATAGTAAAAACATAACTTTTGCAGGAAAGAAAGCCCCCTTGCGCCCCTCATCCCCTGCTAATTGTTTATATTAACTCCCAGATAAAACAATCCTCAAGGAAGGGGAATAATCCCATCTTGCACACCTATTGACCACCTGTTTTGTTGACCAAAGTGTGTCAACAAAACAGATGTTGACATTTGGGAGTTTTGATAATCTTACCTGCTTTCACAGATATGTATATGTGTATATACATATATATATATATATATATATATATATATATATATATATACATATATATATATATATATATATATATATATATGTGTGTGTGTGTGTGTGTGTGTGTGTTTTGTATATATATATATATATATATATATATATATATATGTGTGTGTGTGTGTGTGTGTGTGTGTAAATGTATATACAGATCCCTATCAGATTACTGAACATCTGGAAAGTTGAAATTCATATGGCTGAGAGCATATGATCAAATTTTCAGAAGTTTGAATATTAAAATAAATAAATAAATAAATAAAAAATGTCTTTTTTTTAATGTTTTTGCACCTCCACAGCCCATGCTAATTAAATATACCAACTCCGAGATCGCACTACATTGTGGAAAAGGGTAAACTTCCCAATCAGTGGTGTACGGCAAACTCCATTGAAAACTTTTGAACTTCTAAAAATTCAGTCTTGTGGTCTCAGCCATATGAATTTCAAATTTCTGGATATTCAATAATCTGATAGGGATCCTGATGCACACACACACACACACACACACACACACACACACACACACACACACACACACACACATATATATATATATATATATATAGAGAGAGAGAGAGAGAGAGAAAGAGAGCACAAGATGAGAATCAATATTATAAGCAAAGAAGGTGCAAATAAAAGGCCGTTGGACATACAGCAAAGAATTTTATTAATATATAATAAAAAGATAATAGAAGGTAGAGTGCTTTCAGGTCTTCACTGATCCTTCTTCAGATCTACCATAAATGCATCAGAACAAAGTTTAAATAGAATGTGAATAGGGAATCAAAATCTCTATTTGGGATACTGCCCCTTCCTTAACCAATCACATCTTCTTAACGTAGCTTCCATCCATTCAAGACCAGTTTTAAAGGTAAATTCACATTCAAAGCCTGCAATTCAGCGGTCTATCTCATCTCATTTTGTTCACTTCAAGTCATAATATCGACTTCCCTCATACTATCTTTAGTCGCTTGTAATGCCATAAAAGAAAAACGATGTTCTACATTAGCCAAAATATGTCTTGCTAATGGACTTTTCCAGTTTTGCAATCCATCTTTCTCTGGGCAAGAAATATTGCTGTTTTGCATATGCAAATTCTAAAGACCAAACATTTGGTATATATAGCCTCTTGCAATTCATATTCACACGTTTATGTTGGCAAGACTGATAGATCTTTTAAAGAATGTATCTCTAAGTACATCAGTGATATAAGATATAAGATTACAGGAAGACATGCACTTCATTAGTTAGTATTATTTAACTGGAGTGCAGCAAATTTATGAACGGCAATGGATAGTTGCATGCCATTCATTTACACATCAAAGGGCTGGCATGTGCTCTACTTGGGAAGGATAGTGAGACAGAGGAATAAATGATACAGTCCTTTTCTGCACTAAGTCTTTATCTCTGAGTTAATATATTTAAAGGCATGGGGTTGTGCAGTTGAAGTATTAAAGATGCTTAAACTTAGGTTTATAGAAGAATCACACAGTGAGTGTGACAGTCCCATTATAATGGTACCCAAACCTGATGGGGCTGTAAGATTTTGCAATTATGTCTAGAAGTTAAATAGCATATACAAATTTAATTCATATCATATGACCTTAGTAGACAAATTAATTGAGAAACTGAGCAAGGGTGATTTTTATATCCACATGTCACTTAAACAAAAGTTACTGGCAAACCCCATTAGCTTGAAATGTTAGAGAAAATTAGCATTTTCTAAACTTCATGGGATGTTCCATTATAAGATGTTGCCTTTAGGACTCCATTGGACAGCTGTCACATTAGAGCAACTGACGGACAGAATTGAGATAAGTAGCAGCCTACCTAGATGATGGTGTAATATATTCAGAAGACTGGGAGAGTCATTTCCAGAGGTACAGATGATATAAACTCTCTTTGCCGGACTGGATTGATGGACTATCCAGGTAAGTGCAAGTTAACAATGGCACAGACTTTCTGTTTGGACTATGTCATAGAGTAAGAACTTGTAAAACTGCAGGATGAAAAAGTGGAAGCCATGCTAAAGTGGACCAATTGGATCAATGGATGACAAATCTCAAATTTACACCTGGGGTATCCCTATGTTCCTTATGGACAAGACCAATCTGTAAAATACTCAGTGCATAGGAACAAATCCATGCCATCTTCTAGCCTCTAGGGGGCCATATATTGGGTAAAATTGGGTTATATTGCAGAGGCTTGTAAGGGCTCTTAAGCTGTTAGCTTAGTAATCTCCTATGAACCTATGAACCTATGACCACACTGAGCACTAAAAAGCAAGTGAAGTCATTTTTGGGCATGGCTAGCTATTATCTGAATTTGTTGTTGACAGTTCTGCTCCCCATCACCCCATACTGTTCTGACAAAAAAGAAAAGCTGCAATGAAGGCCTTTAGACAATTAAAGAACATGCTTTGCTAGGAGCCCATATCATAGCTACTGAATTTTAAAAACAATTCCTGATACATACAGATGCCACAAAGGTAAGCACAGAATGAGTTATTTCTCAAGCTATAGATGGTGAGGAACACCAAATTTGCTTTATTGTTGGAAGCTTAATAATGCTGAGACATACTACCTGGCAGCAGAAAGATAGTACTTTTCTTTTAACTGGGTCCTCACCACCCTGAAATATTTTCTCTTGGAAGAGAAAATTTGTCCCGATCAGACACCATTTGACATAATGACACCAGCTCAAAGCTATTTTCATGGGCACTTACCTACCAGCTTTTTAGCTTTAAGATAATGCATTCACCAGACCATATCCATCAGAGTGTAGAATGGCTTTCCCGAGCATACAATGAATCTTTTGAGACTAAAACTGACATCTCTACATGGTGCTGGTGGGGTTATCACATAGCATAGCGGTAGCTTGTCCCCTTAAAACTGCTGGCCTAGAAGGGTCAGATAGAATAGTGGCACATGGCCCATTTAAGGAGATAAACCTAGAAACAAACAAAGATGCTAGAAGTAATGTGAGACAAATGCACTTAGTGTATTTAAAGCACAGTACTCTAGTGCATAGCAGATTCATGAACACTTGGTCTGAGGAGCACTCTTGTTGGAATGACTTAGATAAAAAGATAGAAAGAAGGCAAATGAGAAGTTATCTCTGTAAGGGAATGGACACATCCCTTGAAAGGAGAAACCAGATAGATTTTTTACTTCTTGGGTAGAAGTTGAAGCTGTTGTGTTGCTCCCTGTTGCTGGAATTGGGAAGAAAGATAATCTACAGTCTAGAGGGTTCATAAGCAATGTTTTTGTTTGCCAGATACTCTGCCAGAGTCATGTGTAGAACAGAACACAGTGATTAACTGAAAAATTAGCAGTGCTGTGAAAAAGCCTGCGTGAAAGGTAAACTTCTTTTATTTGGACTGCAGACTGCCTTGTTTGATAAGAACTGCATTTCTTTTCTGCACATTATTAAATTATTTGTCAGTAAATATCATTTTAACTAACAAAGCTGACTCGATTGTTTTACAACACACCACATTACATACTATATCTATAGCTTATCTGTATCTATATCTAGCTAATTTTATTATCTATCACTAATGGTGGTACATAGAAGCACCACCATTAAATAAATATGAGACTGACCAAAGCTTCTCTTCTTTGGATATCAGGTATAACATTACAAAACTGCTAAAGCACAACAATACTCACCCGGTTTACCTGTTAGATATAAATACTGACACTTTCATAAATCCATCCTCTTGGCAATCACATCTTTATTTCCACAAGAGAAAGAACAAATTATCCAGAGACAGAAAGAAAGGCCACATTTGATATATTTTATTAACATAATGAATGAAACCATGCCATTTAGTCCACACTAGTAATCCTTCAATGAACGCAAAGCAATAATAAACAAGCAATAAACATCTCATTGTGTTAACTGATTTATTCTTATGCCCTAAAACATCCATCCTAAGCCATACTACTACATTTATTAATGAAGTTCTTGCAAATTCAGGCTGTAGTGCAAAATCCTCCTTAAAAAAGCATTAAAGACCATTGGATGACCACCCACAAATGGAGGGGGAAGCAAATTATATTTAAGCAAATTGTTTGACAACAGCTTCTGGATGGATAGGATATACTCACCTAATGTCTTGTCCATCCACTTAAATAAAGTGAATAAAATTCAAATCTATTCTGTGCATCAGTGAATGAGGCAAGTGAGTTTGCCTCACTGTGACTTACCTTGGAGAGCACACAGTTGTGAACGTGAGAACACAGTTACCACTAATTCTTGCACCTTAAATGAACATCATTAAAATACAAGGGCTGAATGATTTGGCTTTTGAATTTCTTGGGCATTTTGGTAGCTATTTCTTAAGATTTCTTTCAGTCTACCTGCTAAGCCATAAGTGATGACTGCAGACTGACAAGAAAAGCTTCTGCTTCTACAGGACTAGGCAACAACAAAGACTGATTACCGCATTTCAGCGAAAGAGTGGTCGAGAACACTTTTAAGAGTATGACTCATCTCCTGGGATTTCTTCAGTATTTTCTTCCATTCATTGTCACCTGGGATTTTTATTTTAAAGTGCTTTGGGAATGGAAGCGTCCTCACTTGAGGGATAATGGAAAGGATCATTTCTATGACTGCTGGGTTCTTAGCTGAATACATTATAAAAGCTCATTTTCAAGAAAATGAAGGAGACCTGTCATTTTATTTTTCACTCGCAGTGCTGTAATGGATTATGCTGATATGTTCATTTCATTGATCTTTTTTTTTTCCAAATTCTGGCACAGTTGTTGAAGGTGTTAATGTGTTCAGTGTAAATCAGTGACGTAATATAGTTCATAGTTCATTACTTCAGTATATTATGGGAAAAAATGTTATACTTTTCATTACTAACATTTAAGATATATCAAAAATTGCTCTGGCGTATGTAAATTCAAGTGTCTGCTTTCTCAGTGAGGGCAGCAAATTATAGGAACATTGTCATTGAGTCTTTAACTGCACTACATAAGTTGTGACCTGTATGAAGAAATGGAGGTGAAATTTCTGACGATACACACTGCACATATATTTTCAGTTAAAATTGCATGCATAGGTCTTTCTGGTATCCCTTACAGCAAACTTAGCTTTTCATAATTTTTTATTCAGTTATCGACTGTCTTGTTCCAATCAGTGAGTAATGATTGTAAGTACTTTTCAATAATAATAATGCAAATATTTTGTTTCCACAGAAGAACACAAAATCATTACTGGAGTCAATCCTTCCTCTATCCTGGATATATTTTACTTTAATGTTCAGCAATTACACAGCATAAAATGAAGAAAATATCATCTGACTGTGTTTAGATTACATAATCAAACGTCTAAATTATCAGATTATGTGCTTAGCTTTGAATGGGTGATAGATCAGTCTGTTAAATGTGCAATCTGCAATAAGATTAATCATTTATAACTCTATCTACAGTGGTTACATTAACATGGAACCAGATATAACTTTGAAAGAAACCAGCTGGTATCATTCCAAAGAAAAATGATCATTGTAGTCAATGAGGAAGATAGCTTTATGACAACCACTAATTCTTCAGGTCAACAAAGCTGTAACAACTAAAGGAAACCATGGATACTAGCATAGCTCACCAAGATGTCCTGTGTAATATATGTGGCATGTAGCTTTAAGTTCAAATGAACTGTTTGCAAAATGCTGCAGAACATATGAAAACCTTTTTCTAGAGTGGTCTGGGCAAGGTAGGGGAAACTTAGATACATCAAAAATGATCTGTGGTAACCCTGATTAAATTACAGATGTACGTCACAGGGAATTGGAATATCAGTAGAACCAGTGAGGATGTAAGATACCGTGCACAACTGTCTGCATGAATCAAGGGAGAAAACCATCCACCAAAAACACTGTGTGCTTTAAAGTATAGAAGTATAATTTGCAGTTAGAAGAATTGTCCAGCTGCAGCCATCAAGAATTTTCTTGCTGTAAGGAACCATCAGAAAACCTGGATGCTATGGATCCAGAAACTTTACTTTTCATACACTTCAACTAGTCTGCTTGCAGTGAGGGTTAAATAAAGTGGTTGTATTTCTTAATGTCACTTGAGGGGGATCCTTAAATGTCATTTAATAGTGTCACTCCTTTTAATTAAGACAAAAATAAAAAAAGCTGTAATTAATGTAAAATTCTAGAAATATTCTGTTCAGGAAGAAGTTGCCTTTTATTCTACATTTGTTATTGAGAGTTTGCAAGAGTGCAAATTCCTACTCTAACTACAGATGCACATGTTACAATGAAGGCAAACAACCAAAAAATGTAAATTTGGTTTGCTGCATGATTCACTCATGACAGTGGGCATTTTGATGTATAAGAAATGTTGAAACATGGGGCAGGCTTTTAAGAAGAGCTGACATAATCTGATTGAAAGCTGGGCACATGTGCTCAGCAAAAGAGTGCAACAATACAGCTAAAAATAAAACAAGTGTGAAACAAGTAAAAATGCAAACCTGAGAAATAGTTTGAGGGTGAGTGGTTAACAACAATGGATATGAAAAATAGAACTACATGAAAATGTACTGTAATAGGCTGGAGGTAATAAGAAACATCTGTGCAAATGAAATTCAGACCTCCTGTACTACGTGTGGTGTGTGCATGAAAATAAACACTAACTTTTAATAAATTCTATAGAATCTGTATTTAAAATGGCATTTTTTCCTAAGAAGTGTAACTAGAATAAAAAGAGTTAAGAAAACAAGTTGCTTGTTGTTGAACTGAAATATGAAAATGTGCAGTGTTGACAAACAAATGTGGCAGGCACTTCTAATGTGAAAAGAGCTGATAGAATGACATCTCAGAATGTTATAGAGGTGGGCATAAAATATAATATTTTGTCTTAAGGTTCTTTTAAAATACTTGATATAGCAAGCATTATACAAAAGTTGTATGTGGAATTTTGCAATAAATTGGCTACACATTGAGGAGAAGGAGTCAAAAGTTTTTGGTATGTAACTATAAAAATAATAAGATCCTTGTTCAAATGGTAGCACTTACCAAATCTGATTCTACTAACATTTTAAGTCATTTGTCCTGATTCCTGTAATGTTTTGGATCATTTGAGTTGTGAGAAGTTAGGGATGATAAAACAAACATAGTACTTGAACTGAAAGAGTTCATTTATGCAGCAACAGTCATAGATTCACAAAAACATCTAAGATACTGAGCAGAGCCATAACAATGACACTATGTATAACCATGTTGATGATTGTACAGAACTAGGATGTTTCCTAGAAACATAGCACACACAAGTTTAAGTATCCTTAAGAAGCACACACAACTACATTAATGGGTGATTGGTATGGCTATTGTTGTAAAGCAATATAAGACTTGCCTGTGTATTGTTCTGTAAGCTTTTCAAAAGTGATTTGAAGAACGCGTTATCCAATGCTTACAGATAAGAAAGAGGTTATGGTAATGCCAACAGTTATATAGGTTCATAGGTTCATAGGTTCATACTAGGCTATGTGCCCTGGGGCAATTATAAGCTTAGCCCGATTCTGTATGGCTTATGCCACCCCTTGATTTGAGTATACTGTGCCCTTTTTAAGGTTTAGTTTACTGTGCCTCTGTCTAATAGTGACACGGGAATAATCCCTGGGACAAACCTATGATCCCCCATCCACTTATCGAGATTCCTCTTGAAGAGATTCAGTGAGGTGCTCTGCCTCACATGAACTGGAATTCTATTCCAGAGCGAAGGGAGCCTCTGGGTTATGAACCTGTCCCTCCAGCAAGTTCTATTTATTTCTGTGCTGAGGTTCATGTCCCTCGAGCATGTGGCTCTAAGGGATTTAGATTTACTGAGGTGGAGCATGTCCATGTTCAGTACTAGATGAAACCAATATTCCTGAACATATAAAGCTGCTATTGTAAAGCAAGATAAAATTTGCATCTTTATTGCTCTGTAAGATGTTCAAAAATGATTAAAAAAGAACTATCCATTACTTGCAGCTAAGAAAGTGGATATGGTAATGCCATTGGTAACATTCTTTTCAGTACTAGATGAGACCATGGTTCTTGGCAGATAAAGCTATTTGAAGGAAGCTCAGATTTGCATGCTATGATGCACCATTAAGAACAGATGGATTAGAATTTTATTTGGAGTTTTATCAGCACCAGGGATATTCCAAAGAGCTGGTGCACTGGTAATTGAAAGCTTGAAAGTTACGTAAACATAACTGTTAATCTTTTGATTTTAGGTTAAATATATGAATAACAGACAAGAAAGTCATACAACTGCTAAACAGGTTAAAACAGCATTACTGTAAGTTAAACAGAAGCAAATGTAAAATACGATGGGCACATCTTTTAATAAATGTGAGATTTTAAGGTTGTGGAAACTGAACAGATATGATTGCAAATGTTGCATCAGCTGTCATTAAGGGCACATCACTGCCTTTCACTAAAGCAACTTCAGTGTTTGGAATTAAGCCACCATTTAACCTGTTCACAGTTAGTCATGACAAATAGCTCATATATAACCCAGATGGGTCTATATTATTTCCTTGAAACCACCTATCGAACAGCTGTTTAGCAAACACCCCCTCAATGTGGGGGGCTCCACCCCCTACTTATATATACCAACTATGAGATCACACTACAGTGGGGAAAAGGGTTAATTCATGATGCTGGTCACCTAGTCACATTCCCAGGGAAAAAGTTCAATGTAGTGATCATTCACTGAATGCAGCATTCTATGTAATCATGACAATGAATAGGGATTCAATGGTGACATCTTTCAGGGAAATAATATAGACCCACCCAGACAAATGCCCAAATCTAAACAATATTCTCCATTTCTGCAGTCCCAAAAGATCATTATACTCATCTGGTAAAATGTTGCTAACTGTAACTAAATCAAACAATACTGCTGGAGACTCCCTAGCTTCAACCCCATCTCTAAAACCTGGAATTGCATACCTCTCTTTCTTAGAGTATTAGTGATATGTCTTTCATATTACACTTAAGGGATCACCTGCAAATTTCTTGGCTATGCTCTTGCACCTCTTAAGGGATAACATAAATGCTGCCTCTATCTCCTAACCTCTTTCTGAGGCCTCTGCACATTATATATAGCCAATCTTCTCATAAAATGTCTTTCATATTCCTCCTGGTACAAACTATATCTGGTCTACTAGTCTTTGTGCTTCAGTGACCCTCCTGTGATTATTGTTAACTTCACAGTTTACAAAAATGGGCATCAAAGGCATTCAAGTGTATTGCTGATCCTGGCTTTCACTATCAACGTGTATACCATCCCACCCCTACCTAAAAAAAACATAATGGAGGATAGTTATTTCAAAAGGAATGCTGCACTCATGCAACAATAATACACATCTATGTACAAAATGGTAAAAAAGGGGGTTGATGCCAACATTGCAGTAAAACAAAAAGCAAGTCAGTTTATTATATATAATATTGTGGTCAAATGTGTCTAATGCAGCAACATTAATTTTCATTAACAGGATGTCTTAAAAGACACTTATTGAACTGTTTAAAAGTTGAAAAGAAAAATGTTCTAATAGCTTCAAAAATGTCAAAGTTTGTATGTGCAATTTTTGGACAATGCTCTTTCACAGTTAAAAAGTGTAATGTTTCACCTTAATAATTCAGTGCAGTAGAACTGATTTCTAATGATAAGTTTGCTGTACTGCTGGAGAAGTATTATGCATGGGTAATGATGGAAAGAGTTGTCCTGGCAACTACAAGGAGTTACTTGGGTCTATACAATTCAGTGTAGTGCATCTTCATTCTCTGTTGTTAGCTATGTTAATAAATCTAAGTACTTTATTCTCAGCAGATTAAATTAGGGTGGTATTTGAGTAGAGTACATTGTAGTGATAGGGAGGCTGCATTATGTTCAGGGGAGCACTTTTGGCTTCAAGAGTAAGTGAGTGTAACATTGTATTTAATATTTTTGGTTGATCTAGTACTGTACTAACTTGGGATTCAGAATGTGTGTTCAAAGTGAGGTAATAAAACAATATGATATAAAAATACCTGTGCTGCTTTTCCCAGCATAGATCAATTCTCATTGGGTCTCTAATACTGATTTTATTGTTATTTTTTAATCTTTGTGGACAACCAAATAGCATGACTGTAGGTTTATTTTAGTATTGATAGTTAGTGTGTATTTAATTCTGAAGTTTGTTGTCAAAGTAAACTGATTTTAATTGGCTTTTGTAGGACTGTGTTGAGAAGATATAAGATAGTATTGACTTGGCTGATACCATGAAGGTTCATTTATGCAAAGTGAAAAAAGGAGGGGTGCAAATACAGAATCTTGAGGAACTCCTTTATTTGTTGTACCTGACAAATTGTTTGGACAGAGTAATGTGTAGGATCATTTCCAAAAAAAAACTGTTCTTAAACCTTAGTTTGTCTCATTCTGTACTAAAGTATATCTATATATTTTAAACAAAATAGGAGTAAATGTGTTATCTAATGATTATGCCAGTATGAGTTATATTTGTATCACTTTTGTTTGTATTTACAATATCTTATTTGAAGAGCCAGTATATTTGACTTATTTCAGATGAGACTAAGTAGAAGATTCCATGTCATTGTAACAAATTTATGAAAGGCCTTGTCTCTTCTACTGATTGAAAGAAATCAGGTATAATTAATGATGGAATTGGTTGTTTATTCTAAGCATGAAATAAGTGACAGCAAAATGGGGTTTATTGACAAAAGAATGTTAATAATTTGATTTTATTATATTTTAACTATGGCTGTAATTTGTGCCTAGCTTACCACACTAAAATCCATAAAAATAAATCCAAACAAGTATAATCTTGTTCAACTATTCAGATGTGGATATTAAATATCCACAAATAATCATTAAAATGATAAACTGATAACAAGAGATAATGTACAATAAAATCAGATAGGGGCATCTGATAACTTGGACTATACACACCAAAATGGCAGATGCGTATGCTTTGAGCAACAGACATTTTAATAGACTTTTGAATATTTTCCACTATTAGCCCTAACCTTAGCAGGAAAGGTGGTGAATTCCAAAACTAAGGAGTGAGGTAGAAAAAATAATTTAGATAAGAGTTTTCCAATCAATACCTACAATCACTATTTGACCCTTGTCTGTAAGTGAAGAAATTGAAAAATTGGTACAAACACGCAGCTCTTTTCTGAGGAAAGGGCACATGAAAGGCAGAGCAAGGTATATCAAGAAACAACTGTACATTTATAGACCTCTGGTAGTTTGTGCAGTCTCTGCAGCAAAGGTGTAATATAAAAATAATGACTTGCACTTATTGATATACTGCCTTAGAGAGTCACTGCAGTAATGCTGTGAAATGAGGTCAGCGTGTCAAAAACCACATGTATGTCTTCCTATGCACTCAAGTGCCTCATTTGGGAAATGCTTCTCAGATTGAAAAAAAAAGATTACTTAATGATGTCTGACTGCTAGTGTCAGCTGTTAATTAGAAATGATGCCTAGAAATTTACTCATAACATGGACTCCAGTCTATTACACCATTATTAATAAGAAGGGATACATTATGTGGTTGAATGGTCATTGCTTCAGTTTTTTCTTGACAAAGCATAAATTGGATACTCCTGCTCCCTACAGTCATTCTGGGACTAGTTAACTGTAAGTCCTAGACTTATGGAAAAACAAACAAACAAGAAAATGCAAGATAATAGCAAACGTCAAGAATCAATCATCTTTAAAGTTCTTTTTTGCAGGGGCTAGTTACTACTTATATATAATAAATCTGAGAATACCATATGATGAAAAAGAGAATACTCTGAGACAGTACCCGGATTTTGCAAGCTCTGCACGGCATGCAGGAATAGTGCACGAGCTGCTGCATGCAATATGGCTGATGAGCGATCCAGGAATGAGCTTCCAGGACGTGCACGAGCGCTCCTACACTATTCCTGCATGGACACAGATCCTGTATGCTAATTACTCCATTTGCAGGTGAATTAGTGATCCAGGAAGCAGGCAGGCATCTGTGGAGGATTAGTGTAACCTCCATAAATGTATTTGGCTACTAACCAAATACATTTCTGCAAATTACAAAACAAAGGCATGACAGCTCCAAAGAAAGCATGTATTCAATGTAGTAGGTTTCCCAATTGCAAAATATATGGCCATTGGCATGGGAAATAGTTGCAAAATTATAAAAAATAACTTTTTTGGGGGGGCCGATTTTGGCTGTTTAAGCATAGGGCGGCGGTGCGTAAATGGGATTGGCCCGAAAATAATGAAAAAAGTTGGAAATAAGCTTTTAAACCAAAATCAACATTCTGCCATAATAGTTAATGGCATGCATAAGACAACAATACCATGGAATAGTGGTTGCTAAGGGGGAAGGCTCAGTGTCAGTTTTGTAACCATGCATTAGCAGTTAGTTTTATGCAAATGAGGGGATTGATACTGAATCACAGATTTCCTCTCATTGTTAGCTTGCACCCAATGGTGTAGGTGCAGCAACACCATGGTATAAGTATAAGAGGCAGATGACCTCATAAGGGGGAGTGTCATGCATGCTGTAAGCATATCGGAGCTCTTTGGCCTGTGTTTGCCTTTAGCTAAGCACAGCTAAGGAAGGGGTGTGTGTCTGAGTCTGCCTAGCAGTGTATACATTGCCTAAACGGCTGTGCATGCCACGCACTGGGTTTTAAATAAAAAAAAAAAAAAAAAAAACAAAAGCACAGGAAATACCAGCTCTGTTCACATCTGAGCACTGGGTATGCACGGCATGCCTCGGGGCTTAAACGGGATGGCAATGAGAAGGGAAAATAGCAGTAGGAAGGCAATCAAGGAAAACTAGCATAGCTGGCAGGTGAAATGTATCACAATCAGCCAAATACACAGGCAGCAGTCCAGCCCAGCACATTATTTTAAGCTATGCAAAGGCCTTTCACTCTGGTTTTTCCCACAAACTCTACACCACTGGTGTATACAGACAGGGAAATTTTACCTGGCAAAACTAACAAAATGATAGGAGCTGCTGCCGCTCTCATACATCAATATGTGAAAGAGGCTGAGGGTGGTGAGGATGAGAATGCTGATGACCAACCTACAGTGAGGAGAAGGAGAAGAGTGTACAGACCCAGGGTAACCTTACCAGGGGCTACATAAGCTGGAGATAGTGGAGTGCTATAGGGTGGACAGGGACCTCCTACAGCAAATTGTCAAGCTGTGCCAGCCACACCGTGCACACAGAACCAACAGAGGGGAACCCATCCCAGTGGATACCAAGGTATGTGTAGGCTTAAGAATACTAGCCACAGGTATCTTCCAAAGGCCAACTGGGGATATCATGGGGCTCTCATAGGCATCAGCATCCAGGGTACTCCACCAATTTCTGCATGCCATGTCAGCACACGCCGGTATATTTCCTCAACACCCGTGAGGTGTTGACCAGCAATATGCATCTCTTCCACCAAATAGCAGAATACATTGAGGTAGTGGGTGTTATAGACTGCATGCACATACACATCAAATCACTACCTGGTGAGCAGGGTAGGGTCTACATAAACCACAAAGGCTTCCGCTCCATCAAGTGCCAGGTCGTGGGCAATGCCCAGGCCATTATCATGAATGTGTGTGCTGGCAGCTCTGGAAGCTATCATGACTCCCACATCTGGCATATGACATAGCTGTACCAGAGATTTGCCAGGGGGGGACATCCCATATGGCCACCTAGTGAGGGATGCTGGTTACACACTGGAGCCGTGGCTGATGACACCCATCATAAATGCACACACACCCGAACAAGAACTCCATAATGAGGCACACGCACAAACCAGAATCATAATACAGCATGTGCTTGGGATGTTCAAGTCATGGTTCCGGTGCCTGGACATATCTGGTGGAGCCTTGCTGTAATCTCCAGCTACATGTACACACATTTTCATTGTATGTGCCATGCTACACAATATGATCCTGCGGAAACAGCAGCAGCAGGAACAGCATGGGGAAGGACCACAGAGCCCCCCACCATTGCCAAGGCCACCACAGGCACAGAGTGACTTGGAGGAGGAACAACCTGAGCCTGCCCATGTAGGCAGAAGAAGGCATGCCCAGTCTGCCCAGGCTTTGGCAAAGAGGCAATGCATAGCACATACACTGACAAGGTAGGGACCCAGGGAATGAGACCTCTCTCTGACTTGCACATACAGTAAAAGGGATGACAAACATGTCCGTACCTGTGCTTTACTATATATAGGGAGTGTACTATGTGCATTCAACATAATCAGCCCTGCAGCACCATCCTCAATACTGGCACAGACACATGGTAAGTCACTCTTCCTATCAATTGCAAAATGTAGTAGTATGCTCTGCTAGATGTATCTATGGTATGGATGTGAACATGCAAGGGAATCAGGTGGCTGAATGGGATGGCAGCAGATAGTGGACACCTATATGGGCAGCATGAAATCCATAACAAATAGTGGTGTCAACAAAGTAGGCAGTACAAGACAAGGTGAAAAATCCCATTGCAGTACATGTGGTGGCCAAAATGTGTGTCCATAGAACACACACATGCATGTCAGTGAAGCTCACATACCCAACAACAGCCTCAGCCAGCAGGACATGTGTGGATGACCATAAAGAAAGGCTGTGCTAAGGCTTCTAATTGATGGCAATAGAGAACAGCCCACCTCCAGACCTACACAGACAGACTACAACAGGTCAGGCAGTTGTATGTTAGTCCTGAAGGGTAAGAAATCTGAAACTGAAGTATACGTCAATAAAAACCTAAGATCTGTACTCTACTGATATGCCTCTAGTCTGCATGATAGGTCAGAATACAAAACGAAATAGAAGCCAACAGAGTACCTGAAATACCAGTACAGCCATAGCAAATGTTTACAGTTGTCAGGTGTGCCCCCCCCCCCCCAATCCTATGTAGAAATGCAATTTTATGTAAGTGTGGATTTAATAACAGTGGAGCACATATTACCTGAGCTGTTCCAATTTACAGGATAGATTGTTGCATGAGTACAATATGCAAGGGTCTGTATGTTAGGTTGTTGTGTATTGTGTGGAAGTGGTCTGCATGTAGGCATGGAGGTTTCTGTCTTGGTGGCCTATGGCCAGTACTGTCGATGACAGGGCCATGTTCTGACAATTGCAGTGCCAACCACAATGCATCCCAGCAAGACCCAATTCAGCAGTCATCCATACTCACTGCTCAGATGTCAATGTCTGTCACCATCTGAAAGATGGACATGGCATGAATGTGGGCCCAGACATACAAACAGTACACAGGTGGAAGTACCCTAGACAGAGCGTGTATAATATGTTACAGTCAAATGGACACACCTTTGGATTTGTACATAAAGGTCAGCAGCACATTAGTTGTCTGTGTAGTATGGAATACTGATATAATCTGGCCAATCACTGGCAGACCACAAAAAGCACAGTTATGAAGTCATGAGAGACTGCCTATGTCCCCGCACAAGGCAGTGTAAGGGAAATGTCCCAGGTATATCTGTGTGTCAGCTGCAAGAAGCTTCCATATCACACATGCACTCAGCTCACATCAGCATCAACCACAGGTTTATCACAGGTTATATCCCTGCTGTTGGGAATGAGTACAATATGACTCCCACTTTTGTATGGGAATATCCACAGAATGCAGCATTCTGAAGAGGTGTCCCATGCAGGTGTGTCCCTAGTTGTAAACAGCACCCTGCCAGCAACCAGAACAATGGATTAATATGGACAGGAACTATTGCCATTGACACCTCACAGACTTACCCTGTCACCCCAGGGGAATACAGTGGCTCGCAGCTGGGGACACTAGGAGTGACAGAATCCACTAGCCTGTTACAGATGGCCTGCATCACTACCAAATGCCCTACAGTCCTCTGTCAAAGGCCTGTGCCTCACCCATACTGCCAATGTATGTTATCTCATGGGGTCCCAACTAACAACATAACACAGTCCACAGAACTCAAATGCAAGGCCATGTCAACAAATCCCAGAAGCATGCCCACCATGTCCTACTGCATGAACTGGGAACCAAACCCTAAATACCACTGGGATGAAGGGACAGCTATAGGGATACTTCTCAGATATCGCTTGCATAATGTTAGGAAGAGGATAGAATAACAAAGTGCATGGGTGTAGAAGCATGCACGCCATGGAGTGTGTGAAGCCTGAAACTCTGATGTGTGCCCATATTACCCCTGCCTGAAAACCCAGTAATGAGTGGCTACAAACCTGCTTGTAAACCACAATGTGAAGAGGAACTGACCAGATCTATGAGCCTTGTCCCTGGGTAATCTGGGTGAATCTGTACAGCTGAGAGGTATGGCCACAGCAGGATATGGCCATCAGTGGTGGCTGGTGACTTCAAATCAAAGGGGGGCTGCAGGAGATAGCCGAATGAGTGGGGTCAATGGAAAGGGGTGCGGACAACTAGAAAGGGGAGGAGCTATGCTCAAAACCACAAAAACTAAACTTTAATTAAATATGCTGCCCTGGGTGCCAAACCCTCATCATGAGAGTCCAATCAAGACAAATGAAGTATAAAAGAATAAAAATATTTCAATGCATTGGCTGCTTGACAGCTAAATTAATATCTAGATGGAAACAAAAAGGTTGAGAGACATGAAAAAATAAATTACTTTTCAAATATATTACTGGAATGCCAGTCAAAATCAAGTATAAGAAAAACAAGCAGCACTCAACTCAAACCGCTTCTCCTTGCACTGCAGTTCTATATATAATTTATATTCAGCTTTATTAAAGTACCAAGTAACATGCTGAAAGTAGCAATCTGTGATACCTCCACTTGTAAAAATGTTTCTTATCCAAAAAAGACCTGCTGCCTGACAACTATCTACTTGTTTCATGGGGAAAACATGATCAAAGTAAAAAATGAAAAGCAAACAAGCTCAAGATACATTGCTTAAAGGATTTTATGGACCACACATGAATGGCATTCTGTTTAGTTTACGGGTAAAGCCCTCAGAGATCACTGGAAGTCTCCAACAAGTGTAATGAGCTTCTTAAAATAATGTAATCCTGTCCTTTATTACAAATACTGTCATATGCATTTCAATACCCAACGCTTATACATTATCTAGTTAAGTATTATCTGCATGGCAACAACAGAAAGGCTTCAATGTTGGCAATTCTTTAACAGTATGCTTATTAAAGCTTACTTGCATGTTATAATCTCAGACAAGCCTACCTGATGGTCATTAAAGCATTGCTACTTAAACACAGAGCAACAGGCACTTTCTGAGTAAGAAGCATAAATCAATAGTACAAAAATATGACAGAAACCAGACCATTCTGCAAAATCAAGAACAGATGAAAAGCCACTGTAGTACTCTACCTTGGATGGGGGGATACCCTGCACATTTACACTGCATAACTGCTCCTTGCCTTGCTTGGACACATCCAGAGTCACTACATGGGGGAGTGGGGTGCAACAAGTATGTCACAATTTGAAATGTCTCTGGCTGACTGTGATGGCCCTGATACATTTGTCATACCTCTTGGGTCCCTAGCAGAGTGTGGCCATAGAATATAATTTTGTACTCCTGTGCTGTTATTGCTGCCCCCCAACCCACCTGTCAGTTAAAAACTTGAAATGTCATCCTGGACTTGACAAATGTTTGCATCACTTTCCCTCTAAAATATTACAAATATGCATTTTTCAATATAAAAAACTCTTATCTTGACAGTTGTGGACATGGCATGGCCTAAAACAGCAGTGGTTTCTCTTAAGTAATGTATAGAAAATTGTACTCAGTAGAGTGCAAAGAGTATGCCTAGCTACACTCTTGCCTGGCCCTCAGTGAATGTGCCCTTGGTGACCTGTAACAGACAGTCTGCAAGCTTAAGGGTGATATATTACTGTTTTGTCAGAGGAGAGAAGAAAACAGCACTTCCCATTAGATAATAGTTGTAAGTCATTAATATGTTTTTCTTTGAAGAATGAGCATTAAGAAGAAGACTGTTGTATTTCTGTTGTGGTTGCAGGATATTTTACCTGTTGAAATTCTTCTTTCAGGAGAAAGGAAGTCAGAGATTTTGTGTCGGACATATATGGCAGAGTTTATTGTTTTTAAATTATGGGTGTGACTGACAATAAATAAATCAAAATCCAGAGATAGGCCTAGATATTTAATAGGTTATCTGTTCAATACTGTTGATAACAGGGTTAGTAAGAATAGGTAGTTTTTTTTAAGTTTTGGCTAAGTACCGAAGAACATAATTTTGGTTTTCTTAGTAGTTAGTGTAAGATGATTACATTTTGACCAGACATTTTACCATACCAACATATTGTTCTGTATTGATAGGAGGATGCAGAGAACACAAGCTCACATGCATACAGCATTAGTTTGCATAGTTAAATGTCAAATGGAAAATGGTTGATGAAAAGATTGAACAGAGAAGGACCAGTGAGAGGTACCTACTGAAATGGTCTGATGGGGTAACAGAAATATTGTTACATCTGACAACAGAAGACCAGTCAAAAGTTTTGCTTAAGTGCTTGGAAACTTACTGTTCAAACATGTTACATGCTTACATTTGCCACTATGTACAAACTATTTTAGGAGAGATTCCAGGAGCTGTTCATTAAGAGCAGGAAAATTTGGCCAGGACCCTAGGGATATTGACCTCAGTTTAATGTCTTTTATGAAGCAGAACAACATCTCAGGAGAACAGTACTCCTTAGTGCTGTAGTGTCACTACTGGATCATGAATCTGAACAGCTATTGAGGGGATAGGTAAAAAGACATGTTCATAACTTGAGAGGCATATACAGGTGAAGTGTTTACCCCCTACCCTTCAGGTGTTTGACTGCAAAGTGAGTGAAGCAAAAGCATGCACGGACAAAAGAATGTTTAGTAAACAAAGACAATTAGACAAAATGATTTTTCTTTACACAACTATTTAGGTAAAATTAACTCAAATTAAGAATGTCAAAACTCTGAATTACTCTCATTTATCAGTTTTCTTACACTGCACAATAATAAATAGTATAAACCATTTCATGTCTTTTCTCTGTAAATACCATTCACTTAGACAGGAACGTTTTGTGGTGCAGTGGGGATTATACCTGCATGCACCAGTGCAGGCACAAGGCACACACACACACACACACACACACACACACACACACACACACACACACACACACACACACACACACACACACACACACACACCTTGTAAAACAGCTTTTATCTCGTTTATGTTGTTTCTGCAAGCTTGCTACACCAAACTGGTTTCCCTTTTGAAAATACCATACTATTGTATTCTAATCATACCTGTTATTATACGTCTGAAAATTCCCATATGTATAACTATATATATGTCTGCATTTTTCATACATGTAACTTAAATTAAACTTGCACAATGTAATTATATTTTCATGCTTGTCTTATTTATACCGGCTTTTTTGGAGCTTATCTTATATGTTTTCGCTTAAAAGGGGAAGTGTTTGTCTATCTGGAAAAAAAACAAAACCCTCTTGCGAAATCCAGTTCACTTTTCTTCTCAGTCTCCCTTGGTTAGTACACTGTAAGGTAAACAGATAGAGTTCCTGGTAGCAATAACAAGCTATAATAGTAATTAACACTGCTGCTTTGCAGGTGTTTATAATCACATCCTCGCCCATAGCTATTTGATGTCCTACAATGACAATGAAGTGTCTTCGAGGTTTAGATTTTGCAAATTAGTGGATGTTCACTTAGTTCCTGAAGAATTAACTTATTTGTATTATTTAAATTAAAAAATATATACACTTCCTTTAGGTGTTGACAATGAAAGAAGAGTTGTGATTAATAGTTCAAACAATTCCTTCTGGGTGGTCGTTATCGAGAGTGTGTAACAACCGACGCATCAGCCATTATTTCAATATAATATTAAAGCAATTAGACACAAACCCTCGACACCCTTAATGAGAAAGATTGTAAGGTCCCTATGAGTGCATACATTTTACAACAAAATATTGCTGGTACCAGGGAGTGCTGGCAAAGTGTGATAAAATGGCAGTTCTTTGCGTCATGTACTATCTTCGTATATTAATACAGACACACACACACACACACACACACACACACACACCCTTATCTGCTGTATGTCTCAACAGATGAACGAAGCAATCCAGCCAGCTACCACCTACCTCTTGAATGAAGCCAATCCAGCCAGCCCAAGCAGCAATCCAGTGACCATCTACCTCCTGAATGAAGCCAATCCAGCCAGCGACCAAACCCGCCCACAAAACAGAGCAATCCAGCGACCAAACCCGCCCGTGAAACGGAGCAATCCAGCCCGCACAATATGTCCCGCGAGAGCAGCTCACCTCTCTCAGTCCTCATTGGGTCTGCCAGCTCACCTCTCTCAGTCCTCATTGGGTCTACCTGCAGCCGAAGCAGTCCAGACCTCCTCTTCTGTGTGGTCGTCACCGCACTGATTCTTAGGTGCACTTGCAGCAATGATTGCTGGGTACCTGTCTTTCTCTATCTGGACTGCTGATAAAGGAAGTCTAAGGTATTCAAATGCTTCTGCGCATGCGCAGAGGAGTCGGGACTCGTGCTTTTTTTTTTCTCTTTAGTTTTTTAGTTTTAAAGATTTTTCTTTTGTATTTTTCTAGGTGGGAGGGCTGCAGTCCGGAAGTCCGATAGCATGAGCCGCCCCTGATGGCCATTCTGTTATGTCAATAGATGTACAAGCAGGGGATCCTCAGCCACCACAGTATCAAGGTGCTGGACTATTTAAACAGAACCATCAGCAAGTGTCTGCAGATATCCCTCCAGAATGGCATGAGTGTGCAAGACCACAATACTGGACACAGCTTCATTTATCTTGTATTTCCCAGGAAATAACTGTGAGCAAATAAGTATATCAGTCAGTAGCTGATGACATAATACATTACAGCGTAAAACAGTACATATGTCTGAATATGTCTGCTAGCACCAACCATGTAACACAAGCAGCACAGACACAATAGTTACAGTATCCCACTATCTTTCACCCATTGTGACTCCATATTGTCAACCTATCTACAGATATCCTGCAGAAACAGGTTGCTAGCTGTAGGTGTAGAACACAAAATCCTTCACTGGAGTACAACCTACCTGGAATGGATTCACACACTCAATACAGAAGGTCATACTGGGCATGCTTAGAAAAATGAAGCCCACATCTGACAACAAAATACAGAAGGTCATACTGGGCATGCTCCCATGCTTAGAGAAATGAAGCCCATGTCTGACAACAACAGTAGACTACAAATATCTGTCAGTTGCAGATGTCAGTGCACACACACCACAATGCACACCATTCATGCTTTGCACACACATTGGATAGGAATGCACACATATATCCAAGACCAACACACTATAATAGGTCAAACACACACACACATACACACACACACACACACACACACACACACACACACACACACACACACACACACACACACACACACAGATGTGGGGAAGAAAGAAACAGATAGTGACAAAGAGATTGCCATCATGAGGCCTGTCCCACCCACCACACATCCAATTGACCAATATCACACAATGTGCTGATGTCAATCACTGTAGACATTTGCTTTTGGTAGCTCTCAGCCCTATAGTGTCACCTTGAAATAACCCTTCTATTACTCAGAGATCACTCTCCACCCATGTTTCATACACAAACACACTTTGCTAGGCAACAACCACTATATTGGTAATTCCCTGCATATTGCTTCACAGATAGTAACCACGGTGTGATTGCAGTGGACTATATGCCTGTTGACCACAACAGTGCCACTGACATCAGAAAGTAGTATGATGTGTAACATCTCCTGACCGAGTGTGTGTTATCCAGCAAGTAAAAGGACATGGCACCCTGTTCTATCCCTGCAGTAGGCAAATAAATGCTTACAGTGGTCCTTTGCTGTGTTCTCCATTGGACACCTGCAACAACTGTGGAGTCTGCATATGTAACCCACAAAGGGAAAACCATGCCTTATACACATGCCCTGTATGGACAGAATCCACTAACTCCACTGAATACCTGCATCATGCTGTCAAAGTAGGTGCAAGCATGACCTCAGTTCCATAGCCAGGTCTCACCAATTGAGGTCAGGAATGCTACATCAGAAGATAACAATCTGTCCAGAAAACATGCCCCAGAGACCTCAAGTACACTTCTACATGTCAAAGAACATGTGTGTGGGATATGTGCACAACCCAGACACTGCCTATGTTATGGAATATAGATCACATACATGGGAAGCAGTGCACATCACTGGACACCTACAATAGTAACCCAGATGAGTGGATGGTGAATACAATACTCACCTAAGTGTCATGTTTAATCAAAGCCTCACCTCAGGCTTTGTGCCCACTGAGTGGCACACAGCTACAGTTATCCCGCTCCACAAGGGAGGATCCGCCTTGGATCCCGGGAACTACCGTCCCATCAGTCTGACAAGCCTGATCTGCAAGGGCATGGAATGCATTATCATGGAACGTATAAACAAAGACATTGGCAACCTTCAAATGCTGGACCCCACCCAGTTCGGGTTTGTGAAGGGCCGATCTTGTCTCCTGAATCTGATTGACTTCTTTGAATTGGTCTCCAGAGCTGTGAACGAGGGTGATGCAGTCCACACAGCCTATCTGGACCTTGCCAAGCCCTTCAACACCATTCCCCACTCTGGAATCATAGATAAACTTACTAAGCTGGGCATAAATCTCTATGTCACTCGATGGGTTACCAACTGGCTTACTGACAGAACCTAGACTGTAAAAGTAGCCGACTCCAAATCCAGCTCCAGACAAGTGACAAGTGGAGTACCTCAGGGTTCAGTCTTAGGACCACTCTTGTTTGGCATCTACTTCTCTGAAGTACAGGCCAACAATAAGGGAGTCTGGCTAACAAAGTTTGCAGATGACTGCAAACTGGGAGGCATTATTGAATCCCCAAATTATGTGGATATTCTACAAAAGGGCCTTACAGAAACAGATGCCTGGTGCCAGAGCCATGGGCTCAAGCTTAATGCCAAGAAATGTACAGTTATCCCCTTTGGAAAAAAACATGTACCCATGAACTACCACATAGGTGGCAGGACAATAAACATCGAAAGTGTGATGAGAGACTTAGTGACATAAGTGGACAGTGGTCTCACTTTCGGTAACCACATCGCCACAACAGTCAGGAAATCCTTCTAAGTGGCACACCTCATCACTAATGGCTTTTCATCCAGAAAAAAAGAGGTCGTTGTCCCACTGTACTCATCCCTCATTAGACCCATTATACAGTATAATGTCCCGTTTGGTATGTACCTCACAAGACATCTGCAACAGCTGGAAAGGCCACAGAAATATCTCACTAAAAGAATCACAGGCCTAAAGCAGATGCCATATGCTGACCATCTAAAAAAACTCCAGCTTTACGCTGTGGCATATCGTCTACTCAGAGGCGATCTCTGCTTAACATACAAGGCCATGTCAAACCCTGAGCTGTTGGACATGCTCCACTTAAAGAAATACCAATCCCTAAGAGCCACATGCTCCAGGGATCTAAACCTTATCATCACAATGAACAAAACATGCTGCAGGGATAGGTTCCTGAACCAGAGACTCCCCATACTCTGGAATAGACTGCCCATATATGTCAACCAGAGCACCTCATTGGCCCTCTTCAAAAGGAACCTTGAGAATTGGATGGGAGATAGGAAATTCACCCCGGGGATCATGTCAGTCACCCTGCTAGACAAGGGCCCAGAGAAGTAAATATTGTGGGAAGAAATTTCCAGGGAATTGTTATGGCTAGGCTTGCTTAGGGCCGATAGCCTAGTACCAGCCTATGAACCTGTGGGGATCACTCCAGGGACTGCACCCCTGAACCACACTGGAGACCATTGTCATGTGGCCTGATGCCAAGGTATTCCCTTTGCCTAGTCTTGTACAGCCATCAGGCCCATTCACCTACTACACACCTGTGTAGCAATGAACCTATGCATCTCAGTACTGGCAAGTGTGTGTGTGTGTGTGTGTGTGTGTGTGTGTGTGTGTGTGTGTGTGTGTGTGTGTGTCTGTGTGTTTAGATTAATGATTTTGAAGCCATTAACAATCACTACATCTCCCATTGCCCTACTTTAGCATACCTGCTGATGTCATTCACCTTGAAATAACCCTTTGGCCATGTATCAGCCATATAAGCTCTGTGGCGCTTGTGATAACTGCTTAATACTGTAGTATAGCAAACTCGTTAGGTAGGAGTTCTAACCCTTATCCTTCCAACTTTGATAATATGTGTGTCTTCATTGACACATGTTTTTTGTGGACATTCACACTTACTACACTTCTCTTATCCCTCCTTTAGCACTTTTGCTGATGTCACTCACCTTCAAACATACCTTTGGATAATTCTCCAACATGTAAGCTCTGTGACATGTGCAATAACTGCGTACCACTGAAAAAGCAATACATAATCAGGTAGGGGTTTGAAACTCAGTACTGGTACGTTTGTGTGTGTGTGTCATCAGTATTCTGTGTGGGTTTGGGGTGATTGTGTAGTGAAAGAATCCATTGCAGTCTAGGTTTTGCTACATCATTATATTCAGGACCTATATGTCTCATTTTTCACATTACAAGGCCAACAGTTTTCAAACACTGTAGAGGTTGTTGTAGACAATCATCAGCCATAAACGTGTAGAGCCATGTACAATTACTATGTGACAGTATGGTTTAGTAAACAATACATGTAACCATTATAATACCCAGATACTACTCTCCACCCACGGATCATACACAAACACGCTTGGTTGTTACTCTCTTACTCCCTTTCTCTCTCTCTCTCTCTCTCTCAAGTATTGCTCATGATCAGCTGATGGCCTGTGCAGTCCCCCACTTACTAATTGCACATGGAACAGCTGTGGCATCATTCCTATAGCCAATTGCATGGAAACACACTCCTAACACTATTCACTTCATGTGGGTGTTGACACTTTTCCTTCACTGTGAACAGGACTTCATGTGGGTGTTTGACAAACAGCATCACAAAGGGTAGTTGGAAATACCTCTTACAACATGCACTGTGGAGACAGGATAACAAACAGGAGGGGGATGTTCCAGACATGGGGACAAAATGTAGGTATTGCTGTTCTACATCTGAAGTAATGTTGGTTTAACAGGGTTTGTGTGGATATGGCTGTTCTACATAATTTAAAGTCTGGCATGACAGTGTTATGTGATTGAGGAAACTATCACCTGTAGGGTTATCTGCAGACTGGCCAGAGTTTGGAGTCTTACATGAGGTGTGTTACTCACACATTTCCTACCTTTAGAAATGCAGTAGCTACTCTGATGATTGCAGTCAGTATATGGTGAAATCCATGTGAGTTACTGACTTCATATTCCACAGAAGAGATATGTCACAACAAACCGTTACACCAGGAAATTTCTCAGTTTATCACAGCAATATGTCAATATTGGCCCTGTGTTTGCACCTCTGTCCCCCAAGTCTGTCACCCTTTGTTCAAATATCATGCAGTAAGAGGTGCCTATGTACAGTACATCATTATTTACCGACATCATACCTGATAACAAACCAGTGGGATATCAGATTGCTAGACATGTTATGTATAGTAGGCCTTATATTTGAGGACGAAACATTCTGTTGTAGTCTGTAAAGTAATGAGGTCTGTGTACTTATGATGATTGTTGACAGAGTGTGTTTTGTGAATATGTTACTTGGCCTGTGTACAGACTTCGGTAGATGTCATTGTTATTGGACCTATTCTATCTGATGTTACATGCTGCTTCAGTTTATGGTACCCTATCAGCGTACATGTTTATAGGGCCAGACTGACACATGTCCCATACAACACTCAGGCATCACACTACACTGTGTATTGGCCCAGTATATGTAGGGTTAGTCTGTGAGTGGCACATATGAGGATGGCTTTGTTCAAACAGTTCACATTCTGTACTATTAATTAGACTTACCATAAAGTGACTGTGACTGTGTTCAGATTGGTTGTGGGTATGCACTTTCACACTGGTGTCTGTTACTCTGTGCTGTTACATGCCTGTAGTGCCTGCTATATTTGCAAGTACATGTGTATTCCCCAATAGGAAACTTGGGTCACTGTTGTGGCAGTCTGCCTGTAGCTTGCACAGTGCTTTGTGACATGCCTAGCAGCTCAGTGTATTTATTTAGTGTGATGTTAGGTCCAGATATTTGTCAGATGTAATGTTGCCAGGCCACCATAACTGTTGTGTATGTCTAAAAAAGCAGTGGGATTCTGGAAAGATGTATGTCACTAACTAGTGGGAAGTATGTGGGCTTGGGACCTCTGCTCCTCCAGTTAAAATGTGTTAGGACAGAAAGGAGTCTGTGAATGCATCAACTGTGTGAGCTTAACTATTACAGTATTTTTGTGATATCCCCATTTACAAGGCTGTAAATATCCACTTTGTCAGGCTTGTTCCATAGATCTTGCACTAAGGAGTTCTGTGTATATCTCTGGACTGATCAGATTGTGTCAGACTGTCCACATTTATCAGACATATCTTTACTGTATTCCACAGGATCATTACTGTGATTGTGTGGTACTTCACTATGATGATCTTATGATGTCTGTCAGTAACTGAAGGCGTTAATGTCAGTATCAGAAGTGACTTCCCACACGTCTGTTAACACAGCACTTGTTACTGTAGCAACATTCTACATTTATACCTATAATACTTACATTACATCCCCTTGCACTAAGAGGTTGCGACCACTGGTGCTGAGGTATGACTCCAGTACATGTTATGGACATATGTTTATATATATATATATATATATATATATATATATATATATATATATTTATATATTTATATACATATAAATGTATGTATATACAAATATGTATGCATATATATATATATATATATATATATATATATATATATATATATATATATATATATATATATATATATATATATATATATATATATATATATATATATATATATATATATATATATATATATATATATATGGGTCCCCTACAAAATACCGAACGCTCAGAATCCCAACGCCCAAATTACCGTGACCAAAAGCCTGATACCCCACATTACCGAAAAACCAGAAGTGCGAAATTCAAAATCCCGATGTGAAGGGATATTGAGTTAGCGCGTCTGGTGTAGTGGTTCAGGTAAGTATCTGTGTGTAAGTGTCTTTGTGAGAAACTTTAGTGTGTGTTAGTGTGTGTTGTGACTGTGGTGTGTGTGTGTGTGTGTGTGTGAGGGACTGTAATGTGTGGGTGTGAGTTTGCCTTGTATGTGTGTTTGTGCGATCTCAGATTTAGAATATTAAAGTGGGGGGGTTGGTGGGTGCAGCCCCCATATGGGGGGGGTGCATGTGTGTTGGTCCTTCGCGATTTTGAATTTCGTGCTTCTGGTCCGTCAGCCTTCTCGTCTTTCGGGTATTTGGTCTCGGGATTATGGGCATCGGTCTTGTGGGTCTTCGGTCTTTTGTAGTGAACCCATACACATATATATATATATATAAATATAAATATATATATATATATATATATATATATATATATATATATACATATATACATATATATATATATATATATATATATATATATATATATATATATATATATATATATATATATATATATATTTATATATATGTATATATATATACATATATATATATATATATATATATATATATATATACACACACACACACACACACACATATATATATATATATATATATATATATATATATATATATATATACATATATATACATCTATATATATATATATATATATATATATATATATATATATATATATATATATATATATATATATATATATATATATATATATATATATATATATATATATATATATATATATATATACACACACACACACACACACACACACACACACACACACACACACACCAATATATATATATATATATATATATATATATATATATATATATATACGTGCATTCACTTTATATGCTCGAAATCCTGAAATCAAATTTCAGAATCTCAAGCCAATAAAGTGGAAAATCTAAAACACCAAACACTCGGAAGTGCGAAATTCAAAATTGCGACTTCAATACAACACACACACCACACACATACACATACACAAAACTTCCTCCCCACAAACACACAACCCAATCCTGTGGCCCCCTACCCCCCTACTTAAATATACTAACTCCAGGTCGCAGTACATGCACAAACAAATGAAACAGCACCACACAACCTACATCCCCCTCACACATACACACCTCAGTAAAAAAACACACTAACACACACTACAGCCCCTACCCAAAACCCTTAAAACGTAAACACTTACCTGAATCCATGAACACAGTGCAACACCAAAACCACTAATTCAACATCTCTGAAATGCGAGATTTTGAATTTCGCGATTCTGAGTGTTCGGTGTTTTAGGTTTTCCACTTTATGGGGTCAAGATTCTGAAATTCGATATATCAGGATTTCGAGCATATAAAGTGAATCTACATACACATACACACACACACACACACACACACACACACACACAGACACACACACACACACACACACACACACACACACACACACACACACACACACATATATCTATATATATATATATATATATATATATATATATATATATATATATATATATATATATATATATATATATATATGGGTCTCCTGTGCATGATCGACTTCTCACAAAGTCGAATTTCATATGGCCGGGACCATACATGGATTCACTTTATATGCCTGAAATCCTGAAATTGAATTTCAGAATCTCGAGCCCATAAAGTGGAAAACTTAAAACACCGATCACTCAGAAGCATGAAATTCAAAATCGCGATTTCTATAGAACACACACACCACACACATACACATACACACACCTTCCTCCCCACAAACACAAAACCTAATCCCGCACCCAGCACACCCCCTACCTAAATATACTAACTCCAAGGTCGCACTACATACACAAACACACGAAACATCACCACACGACCTACATCCACCTCACACACGCACACAGATACACACACACACCACAGTAACAAAACACACTAATGCACACTACAGCCCCTACCCAAAACCCTTAACACATAAATGCTTACTTGAATCCATGAACCAGTACTGCTAATTCAACATGTCCGAAATGCAAGATTTTGAATTTCGTGCTTCAGAGTGTTAGATATTTTAGGTTTTCCACTTTATGGGCTCAAGATTCTGAAATTCGATATTTCAGGATTTTGAGTATATAAAGTGAATCCACATATATATGCATATATGGGTCCCCTTCGCATAATCAACTTCTCACAAAGTCGACTTTCATATGGCCGAGACCATATGATCGACTTTTGAAAAGTTGACCATAGGGAGCTGCTATCTCCATACAGTGCAGAATGGGAAAATTTCCCTCTTCCACACTGTAGTTCGATTTCAGAGTTGGTATATTTAAATTACAGGGGGTTTGTTGTGTTTTTTGTGTTTATTTTACATGGTCGGCTTTCCAAAAGTTGATCATATAGTCCCAGCCATATGCAAGTCGACTTTGTGAAAAGTAGACCTATCTGTGTGTATATATATATATATATATACACACACACACACACACACACACACACACACACACACACATATATATATATATATATATATATATATATATATATATATATATATATATATATATGTATATATATATATATATATATATATATATATATATATATATATATATATATATATATATTATTATTATTATTATTATTATTTATTTTATTTTACATTTGTTGACCGGGCTAGTCTAACTGGATACATGTCCATAGAGGCCCGGGGAGATAAGCTCCAAGATAGAACAATGAAAGTAACAAGATAAGAAATAAGGAAACATTAAATAAAAAAAAATCGTATTTACAATGCATATTTCAGGTTATCACAGTAAATTCAGCAGTGCAGAATACAGGCATAACATAGCATGCTAGTACAATCAAGATGTTCTAGAGGGAGATAGTATTATGGTTAATAAGGAAGAAATTACAGTTAATGAGTAGAAGGGGTAGGAAGAGCAAAGTATTAAGAGGCTTAGTATAGGGGCATAACCACTGTGTTCTGAGGAACACTTTCAATTTGTTATATATATATATGGGTCTACTACGGTTGATTGAAAACTCAATTGATTGAAAATGAAATTACTAGGACCACTTCACTGAAAACTCATTTCTTTGAAACTCATTTCATACATATATATACACACACACACACACACACACACACACACACACACACACACACACACACACACACACACACACACACACACACACACACATATATATATATGCACACACACACACACACATATCCATATCCTTATGTGCATGCAAACATCAGTGTTGTATATACCTTCCCAGATGTATTCTACCACATTAATCTGATATTTGTATATTTAGATATAACAACATACTGATTCAACACTGTTTTCACTAACAAGTACTACACAATTGTAGAAGTCAAAGCAGTTGTTCACTACTATTCAGTATGTGTACTGACAGATGTTTTTGAAAAAAAACAACAAACATCTTCACAGCTGTGATGGCTTAGTGGTTAACTGCTGTGACTATAGTGTTCAGTGTCCTAGGTTCAAGACCTGCAAGGGTTGTTTATTTTGTTGCTTGACAGAAAAAGGACTGTTAGATACAGAGTGTTTAAGGCAGTTTTGAAAATCTTTAAGCAGGTTTGCATGGGTTTGGCTGACAGTAAGCAATGCTAATGTACGGTTAAATGGAAAGGCACTTACACCATGTCAGCTTTGCTTACCACTGCACAAACGTGCTTAGCATTTATATTTAAGCAATGCATACTCCTGCTAAGCATAGCTTAGCCTTAGTAACCAATGATCACATTCCAGACTTGAGAAAATAGGGTAATGACAACTTTAATAACTGTATTTAATTCCATGTACATATCATGCTTCTATGTGCTGTCATTACAGTAGCTAGGGGTGTGAGAATTCTGTATGGGACACCTGAGTATATATGGCTAGTACAACAATCTTTTCTCTTTGAATGTGTTTCATACGTGGGTAGTATCCAAGATTATATGCAGTCACATTGCATGTATTGTATCATTATGTTACTACTGTTAACAGTGCCTTCCCAAGTAAGAGTAGATTTCAGATTGTAGTGCTGGAGCCATACACCCCTGCATGCAAAGCTGAGTACTGACTACTGTGTTCTTGGTGTATGAGTTGTGTATTATTAAGTATTTGCTACTGGATATTGATCTGATATGTGGATATTAACTGTAGACTACTATGTGTATAGGACATGTCATTGAGGGCTGCTGTCATGTAGTAATGGAATACCTATCAGTGTCAGATGTCTGTTTGTCAAAACATTCATCCTAATGCATAACCTGTTGGCTAGCTGATTTCTGATTGTCGTCTGTGCAGATGTGCAGATGTCAGGTATCCATCTTGGCTGCTGACAGGCAATCTGTGCTTCACTGACACTGACATGTCTGCCCAGCTGTGTCGTGAATGCCACACCTAGGAAACCCCACCCTGTATGACCAACATGCCATGGATACCTCAACTAGACTACCACAGTCTACAGAACATATGGCACTCAACTGCATGCACTGGAGCTATACTCAATCCCTGTTACCAACATTATACAATTATACATCTCTGTGATGCATGAGTTGAGTTAGTACATGATGCCTCTTCCCCTGGAACACACTGTGCCTATGTATACAGTATTGCTGTACACCTGTTAAGCACCCTGGCATGTACTGTGCACCATACCTCATGAGTGTACACACCATTGGTGAATGTGTATATGGGTAGCACTTATGTTTCCTCTGTTGCTCACAACCCCTATATGTTTGTCTGACACATACCTGGCATGATATGAGGACAAATGTCAGTAGTGAATGCCTGACCTCTGATTTGCAGATCTTATCATCAGCAGTGCATATATGAGCATTCCACTGACAACCTTCAAAGCTTAGTGAAGTTATGACGAGTGTACACACCCTTGACATGCCAGCCTCTTCCCTAATATGCAAATACTGCATAGGTTAACATTACACACACCTGATATGTGACATATGACCTGTGCAATCAAATGCAGTATCAAACAAATGTGTTAGTTGTGCAGATGCTGATTGAGATGCATACGATATGCGAGTTGCATAAGTGTGCACTCTGTTAACATGATGGTTTGTTGCAGCATGTGTTAAGTGAACTACAGCAGTCACTATTCCTGGAAAGGGTATACTAGCATGGCCCATCTTCACTTGCCATTATTTGGTCACTCCGCCCTACAAATGTCCCCCAACTCTGCAGGATTGCAAGGTCAGCTCATGTGCACAGCCCTTGGAGGTCACACAGTGCCTTCACTATTGCTGTGGAGTCAGGGTTATGTCTGGCACAATTCATGACCTTGACTGTGTTCAGATACAGCCATTCTTAGTGAGCTTCAGATGCATGCTTCAGTTCACTGTTGTGTTTCAGGATGACACCCCTCCCCATCCTCAGCCTTTTTGCAGATGGTTGACAACTATGGGCCATGCACGAGTGTATTTTGCAGTGTTCCAAATTCAGAACACCATGTCTACCGGCCTAGTTCCTGCTAATGAACAGCAAACCTAAAGGTGTACACTGGCACCAGCATGGTGCAGATGGGGATGGTGGGCCTGAGATGGAGTGAGATATTGCTTGTGCACCACATGTATTTTTATTAATTTTATTAATACTGTCTGTAGGTTTCAGCCTTGGTCTTGGTACACCATTACATTGCAACACATGCCTTTGGGAGATGTGATGTTATGCGTATGCTACCTGTAGAGATCCCTGGATGATGTTTCTTGTGGAACAACTCTTCCACCTGATTACCCTAACTCATAGGCCACATTTATGCAGTGTCCAGGCAATTGTCTACACAGGTACTGCACAGGCAGTACTTGCTAGACATTTCTGCAAGTCCCTCAGTGTTGCTGCATGTTTCTGGGCAGCCTCCATGACCAGTTTGCATCATGTGTTGCCATCCATCCTGGATGGGCATCTGCTTACTTTCTACATTAATGTTGTCCCATACTTCATTGTTACATACATGACTGTCTGCACTGTTTGCCATGGTATATGCAATGATGAGGTAAGGTTATGTCTCCCACTCCTGAGTGCTACCTT